>NC_142002.1:7012686-7194842 GCF_049901715.1 Pseudonaja textilis | reverse complement strand
CACTACAACACCTAGATCCCTCTCCCTGCTGTTGAGCCAGGAACCAGTGGTGGGATTCAAAGATTTTTACCACCAGTTCGGTGAGCGTGGCTTGGTGAGCATTCTTTGTGCACGTGCACACACTTTGCATGCGTGCATGTGCCAAATGAACACTTTACGCAGGCGCAGAGGTGTCCCAACTCGCTTTCTGCAAGCCTGCACTCTCCCTGTTGCTTCAGCAGCTGCCGCACAGCACACTCTGCTGTGTCACGCAAAGCAGCTGTGCTTCAAAAGCAGGGAATAAAGGTGAGTATGGGAGCCCGGGCAGGCAGGTGGGCCCAATAGCAGTGGAGAGAACCGGTTCGGCCTCCGCTGCTCATTGGCACTACCAGCTCAGGAGAACCGGGCCGAACCAGTGGAATACCACCACTGCCAGAACCACTTAATTCCTGAAGTATCTTGAGGACGTTGTCTCTTTAAATGAGTCATACCAACTAGTGGATCTGCCCTTCGATCACACTTCCCTCTCCTTGGTGAAATCAAACCAATGAATGGAGGAGTAAGACTGAAAAGGCAGTGCTTTGTATTCTCCAATTTAAAGTGCAGGCTAATGCCTTTGAACCAGAATCAGGCTACAAAAAACACCATGCTAGCAAGATCATGCTAGACAAACAGTGCATCAAAGGAAAGACTCATGCTACATAGCTGTCAGCCTTCTAGGTAGACCCGGTGCCACACTTGCCACAATTTAAACCTCTAAGTACACATGACCCATATAAGATCTATACATATCTACTTTCTGCTTTAACTGCTATTCCTGTTCTCGATATAACTCCTGGTTCCGCTTCAAAAAAAAAAAAAAACAACCACATCCCAACCCACAACTTGACAGATCTAGTTTCACTTTGGAAAGCTCTGCAGGCTTTCCAGACTGTTCACTGGGTAAAGGTGTCAGCCCAGCTCTCCATCAACAGATACCCGCAAGAACCAAGAACCAACTCAAGACATTTTTCAGCCTAAGGGGATCTTAACAGATGGCATTTGTCCTCCTACGTAAAACATGATACACAAAAATCACAAGTTACTTAGGCTTGTGGCACAGAAAACCCCAGAGACACATTTCTCTGCATCTGTAGCAGAGCAAATTAAACAAAAGTGAAGAAAGTGATGATCTGCTAATTTGATATCCAAACCTGCTACTTGAAGAAACTGTTTCATTTTCCTTAGTGGCAGGACTAACTTGCTCACAAAAGACCCTGAACGTGTGCGGGGAAAACCACAAACCTTTTGCCAGTATGGGACGGAAGACTTTATCCTGCTCCTGTATATTCCCACAACACGCATATGAAGTTTTTGAGCTGAGTTTCTGCAGTCCATCAACCATGAACCATAAAAAAAAAAAGTTGGATTGGCACACTAGAATAATCACCCCCAAAATCCAAACATAATTAACAGCAGCCAAGTTTTGTATCAGTTGCGAATGCAGCTGCTAGCTCTTACACTGACTTGGTTGAGTGTGTTTTGCCAACAGTCTGTAAGTAAATCCCTTGGATTGGAAAAAGAAGGATGATGTGAGGGAGAAAAACATAGTTAGGGAACTCCATGTCCTTCCTTCACACTGGTCCATGTAAGTTGGAAGAAATATCCAGGTCCAGGCACTGGAGACAAAATGGAGGCTGGAGGCTGATTGGAAAGAAGGCCCATTTATTGATGAAGCAGCAACCAAGCATGTAGGATTCTGGGTATCTGACTACATGGAGTTGAGAGTGAGGGGTATTTATACCTTCTCTTGGGCTTTGAACATGAGCTTCCTGTTCTTGTACAAGAACATGTATCCTATTGGCTGTTGCCAGACTCCCATGGTGCCATGCAGTTGGTTCTGTAGATTGTCTGAGCTAGGTTTGGTTGAAGTTTGGAGGATGATCCAATGGAGGGGCTTGTTGGGCTATTCCTATTGTGGCCAAGGGCTAACCCTAGCTTTGTTCAGACTTTGCTGCAGGGATTTTCTTATGAATAGAGCTATCTATATCTTTATTTCTTAAGTGCTGACATCTGCTGTGGGCTATTTTAAAAGGTGAGGACTATTAACAGTGAGTTTGCTCTCTGCCTTTAAAAAAACATTTCTCCATTTCTTACCCAGGGAAATATAATATTCTGCCTTTTTAATGTTTTCTAAAACATTCCATTCTTCTGGGAGAGGGGTGGGTGCTAACTTTCTACATAGGGATTCATCCCACTTGACCGAAACCTTCATTGACTAATGGATAAATAGAAAAACAGGCATGCTGGTTTCATGCTTACCTTCTTGTTCCTCTCTGGGATTCTCGCCATTTTCTCCAGATTCCTCTCTCCTGACACACCAATACATTCTCGGCGCTTGGCGGAAAGTTTTAAACCATCAACACTCCAACACTCCTAATATCTGAAACATCGTCTGCAAAGCCAGACTAGCATATCCATCTTCAAAACACCAAACTATGCGTCACAGCTCAGAAGGGAATGGCTCTGTTTTTTTAAAAAAAGAGTTAAACAAAGAGAGTAATCCAAATTAATTTTCCTTTATTAAACAAATCCACAGAAAATAGTAATAGTGAAGATTAAAGTTTTTTTTTTTAAATGCAAATCTAGTTTATTTCAGAAATAAATATAGTATACTTTCTCTAAAGTGTTTTAGCCCTATTTTCCTGGAAATCTTAGTGGAAATGTTAGTGTGTTGTATAAATATTAATACATTGTAACAAATGGATTTTTCTGAATTACGGAATGGGTTTTGTACTCTCTAGCTGCTTATATAATTTTAAGGCTTATTTCCACTGTATGTGAATTTGTAATACAGGAAGATGGGATTTAAATATATTATGTTTTTGCTGAAGTGTTCTAGTCCCATATTCCTGGAAATCACATGGAATCTATTAAAAAAAATCAAAAGTGAAGAATTATACAGGAGAAAGGAAACAACAGGATAAATTAAGCTAGGTATTTTGCTCTATCGCATAAGAAATTTCAAAAAAGTAGTTTTAATAAAGAATAGTTCAAAACATCAATCTCATAGACCATTTCCATTTAAGCTCAAGCGAAGAAAGACGAGATCTTATCTTCCAGCTTAAAAACATTGGTCCTTTTAGCTAAGTATGAAGCATTAAGGGGCGTGCATAAGTGCACCAATGTGCCTACCATCCCTGTCCTAATATCTCCCTTTTATTTGTACCCATTTCATGTAATCATAATAATGTTCTAATTATATTTGTTATCTAATACATGCTTGATAAATAAAAATAAAATAAATAAATAAATCTGCAGCACTGAATGGGCGGCCTGAGGGACTCATTTGTCATGCCCCTGTTGGAGTCTGACTCCAAGGGAGAGATGGAACAGCTGACAGGGGGGTGGGAGTGTGGCTCCAGTGGTTGTGGAGGAAACTGGGGAAGGGCACAGGCTGGATGGGCATTCAGAGGAAGACCGAGGCCCATCTCCTCTTCATCCTAGGGCACACAGGGAGAACCGGATAAGGGAGAAACATGAGTGGCGTGGTCTACGGGGGAGAAAGGGGCCCTGATCCCCTTCATGGGCTGCAGCTGAGAGGACTGTTTAAAAGGACAAACTGCACATGGCAAAGTTGCTGTAAGAAAAGCGTGCAATCTTGTCGGAGCTTCTCTGTGTTTTGGCTTCCTGCCAACTGTGGTTGCTGCAATCATCCATGCCTGCCATAGTAATTCCTTCAGTGTGGTGTGTTTGGTTTTTTATTTCAAATTAACTTTACTTTGGGTGTGGACTGCGTTTACTCCCTCCATAAACTGTTTTCTTTAAGAGTTTGATGTCCAGCCGAGGATAATTGGACATTGGGGCCAAGTTGGAGGCATTAAAGGGACTTTCTTCTATTTTTGTGATTTGGTTATTTTTGTGCCACGCCCCAGGTCATCACACCTTTTTGCAGATAACCAATAAAATGCCCAATCTTTGCCACCCCTTGCAAGAGCTCCGCTTCTGCACTTCCCCTTTCATTATGCAAATGCCAGCCACACTTCATCAAACAAAAGAGCAATTGCTTAGTGGCTCAAAGGTTAGGCAGTAGCTCATGTTCTTTCAAACAGCCAGGCCAGGCCATGAACTTCTGCAGGGAAGAAGCACCAAATGCCAACCTTAAAAAAGGACTCAACATTATTCCCTGCAGGACCACCATAAGATGATATGTCTGGTAATCCAGATCGTTTTTGTTGTGTTGTTGTTTTGGTTTTGGTTAACGGGAATGACCTGTGGCTCTCAAATTATTTGTCAGGGGCTCCCAAAGAACCTCTAACCACAACAGCTCAACACTGGCGGCAGTTTCCTGCCATTTGGAGAACCAAAATGGTCACAAAGTATTCATGTAAGCCTTAAGTGAGGTCAGTATACATAAGTTCAGAATACAGAGGAAAACCCCTTTAAGCTCTCTCCCCTCAGTTCAGGCGGAAGAACCAGGAGGGAGAACCAGAAAGCCTGATCTGGTCTACTTTGCACTGTGATCCTCCCACCCAGGACTGGGCTTCAAAATTTTTTAGCAAAGGGTTCTCTGCTCCTCGGGCTCCGGAGGCTTTCCCTGAGCCTCTGAGAGGGTGAAAACGGCCTCCCCGGGCTCCGGAGGCTCCCTGGAAGCTGGAAACAGGCCCATTTCTGACCTTCCCGAACTTCTGGGAGGCCCTTTATTCACCCTCCCCGAGCCTCCACACGCATCCTGCACTTACCTGCATCCAAAACGGGCCACATGGGGGCTCCTGGGAGGGATGGGGTGGGTGGGGCCAGCCAGGAGTGGGATTTGGGGGTTCTCTGAACTGCACAGAATCTCAGCTAGGGGCTCTCCCGAACCCCTGCAAACCCCCAGCAGCCCAACCCTGCTCCCACCCATGTTATATGTGGATCATGGCCATCAGCCCTGGATTTTGGGAACCAGCGAGGCTACACTTGGTGGCCTCCGGACCTTCCACATGATAAAATTAAGAGTCAGCCCCATAAAAGCCTTAAAATAGAACAGAAAAGACCGGGTATAAATATAATACATCGTCATCACTGGATTGACAATTCCTGAGATAGAAAAGCTACCCTAGTTCTCAATTGCTAGGACAGAAATTCTAGCTATATCTACCTATAAATAATTAGCTCTTCCTCACAATGCATTCCCTGTAGCCTGTTCTTGAATTCAAGAGTCTCCACCCAGAACAATACAATGATTAAAGCATAATTGAGTCAATCCATAGAAAAAGAATAACCTTGGAGGTCTTCTAGTTTAACCACCTCCTCAAGCAAGAAACCCGATACCATTTCAGACAAATGGTTGTCCAATCTCTTCTTAAAGCCTTTCAGTGTTGGAGCATTCACAACTTCTGGAGGCAAGTTGTTCCATTGATTAATTGTTTTGTCAGGAAAGTTCTCCTTAGTTTTAGGTTGCTTCTCTCTTTGAATACTTTACATCTGTTGCTTCTTGTCCTGCCTTCAGGTGCTTTGGAGAATAGCTTGACCCCTTCTTCTTTGTGGCAGCCCCTGAGATATTGGAACACTGCTGTCATGTCAACCCTAGTCCTTCTTTTCATTAAACTACTAGACATATCCAATTCCAGCAACCGTTCTTTATGTGTTTTAGCCTCCAGTCCCCTAATCCTCTTTGTTGCTCTTCCTTGCACTCTTTATAGAGTCTCAACATCTTTGTTACATTGTGGTGACCAAAACTGGATGCAATATTCCAAGTGGGGTCTTATCAAGGCATTATAAAGTGGTATCAATGCTTCACATGATCTTGATTCTATCCCTCTGTTAATCCAGCCTAGGACTGCAATCAACCTTGGATACCATGGTTAATAAGAGCAATCAGTAAGTCACAAAACAACTTTTCATTTTTTTATTGAGCAAAAGAGGATTTGAAAAAATGCAGTTGCAATATTACAGCCACAAAATCTGCTGTTGTCCTTTTTAACAGCCAACTGGGCTTCCTACATGAAATACATAATCTTGAGGGTAGTGCTGCCCAATGGCTAAATAATCTAGAGATTCGGCCATAGGTTCAGTCATTCTACTGACTAATACATAATTTAATTCTGTAATTTCATTTATCATTCATACTCTTTGAAATAATTCAATTTTGGGCTTGGTATCACTCTTCTGCTATTTTATACTGCACAGTTTACATGCTGTTTTTCTGAATTTGTATGTACTAATGCTGTATTCTGTTATGCCGTGCAAAATAATAAATTACATTAGTGAATGTAATTTACAGGTGAGATTACATCCAGGTTTCCTCCTATACATTTCCCAGACTAGGAGAATATTTACCAGCCCCAAGTTCTGTTTGTCAAAGTTACAAAAGGCTGAATTATGATCTCAGCAACCATCTGGTGCCAAGTTTGAAAAAGCAGTCAGTCCATAAATGTACAGCCCTACATAAAATATCTACCTGTTCTTTATCTCATTTATACATTCAGTCATGAGTTGAACTATAACTTTAATATCTGTGACTCAGTGATGCTTCAATCAACAGATGGTACAGTCTGGAAGTGGGAGAGAGAAATTTTAGGCTAATATTCAATCCTTCTCAAAGTCCAACTGTAGCTTTGAAAAGGTAAAGGTTTCCCTGCCAGTGCCTTGTCAGTTCCCCAATTCTAGGGCATGCTGTTCATCTCCGTTTCTTGGCCAAGGAAGCTAGTGTTGTCTGAAGATGCTTCCATGGTCATGTGGCCAGCATGACTATATACCAAAGGTACACAGCACAGTGTAACCTTCCCACCAAAGTGGTACCTATTTATCTACTCGCATTTGCCTGCTTTCAGACTGCTAGGTGAGCAGGAGCTGCTGCAAAGAATGGGAGCTCATCCCATTATCTGGGGCTTGAGTCTTGAACCCAAGCTTTCAGCTCTCCATCTGACAAGCTCAGCATCTTTAACCACCAAGCCATTGTGCCCCTTAGCTCTGATAAGGGGCAGAAGTGGTATTCAGCAGATTTTGACCAGTTCTAGAGAACTGGTAGCAGACATTTTGAGCAGTTCGGAGAACCGGCAAATCCCACTTGCAACTGGCCCCACCCCCATCTATTCTCTGCCTCCTGAGTCCCAGCTAGGTCTGCTTTTGTTGCCCTGCACAGGAGAACAGAGGTGGAAAGCAGGTTAGTGGGGTGGGGAGGGAATGGGATTTTTCAGTAACCTTCCCCTGCCACGCCCACCAAGCCACACCACGCCCACCAAGTCATGACAACAGGACCGTTACTAAAAAAAATTGAATCCCACCCCTGATAAGGGGTGCCATTTAATGTGATCAAAAGTCAAGACAGAGTTACAAGAGGACAAAAGTACGTAAGCAGTATTTTGTATTATGAAAGAAATCTTTGTTTCAACTATTCTGGAAGGGGAAAAAACCACCTTTATTCTTTGACAGCAGCTAAAGATAGAATTTGTTTCCAGGTTGACTAGTCTAGATCAAAGTTACAACACCAAATACTTACTTTCTTTTACTACTAGATTCTTCCTTTTTAAAGTTCTAGCTTGCTTTCCATCAGGTCTTGGTTTTTCAGCCGACACTCTATACAAACTCCCTGGATTGTGTTTGAGTTAAATGGTTTTGCTTTTACTTCTTGCTCTCTTTGCATTAAAAAAATACATACTTCTAAAAACTCAGTTCCTCCAAATAGGCCAATGCTGGGAACTTCCCTCTTCTTTCTGATTGGTCGGCTTCTTCTTTGCAGTCATAACCTAAGCTTTGCCTTGAAGGGATTGGCTCAGAAATGAGTTTACTATCTTACAGGAAGACAAAATATATCATTGTGCACAAAACACCCTTTCATCCCCAGAGTGAAAACACTGGATATGTTTATAACAGAGTGTGTTTTTTTCCTTCTAGCAAACTATTTTATAGAATACAGCCAGGGTTTCTTGGGAGATTTCTTTGATCTTCAAAATGATCTGCTTTGAAGAAAGTCCAAAGTAATATTTTCCTGCAATTCAACTTTGCAGGTATTGCAATTTGCAGGAACTGACAAGGAAACAATAGATGGAAACTAATCAAAGAGAGAAGCAACATAGGAAAAATTTCCTGACAGAACAATTAACCAGTGGAACAGCTTCCCTTCACAGTGCGCCATCACTGGAGGCTTTTAAGAAGAGATTGGACAGCCATTTTTCTGGAACGGTAGAAGGTCTCCTGCTCGAGCAGTGGGTTGGGCTAGATGACCTCCAAGGTCTCTTCCAACTCTGTTATGCTGCTTCATTTGTTCTGAGCCTATTCTGCAATGCCCAACAGTAGGATAGCTAATATGATACTTTAAAAATGCAGGCATTATTTGACAGCAAAATCTTGCAAAGAGGAGGAATAACAATGATTTGCCTTACAATTGAAATACGTAATGGAAATATGTAAAACACAATAAGAGAAAACACCAATATTTCAAATTATTTTTGAACATGCAAAAATACAACTTCCTGGATCATACTATTTTAGAATTAGATGTGCATTTATATACAGCTACCTATTCCTGAAGCAGCTCCTTAAACAAAGAAACATAGCGTATCAAGAAGGAACTTGCAGTTACAGATCTGCTGGGAAATCCTGAAACCCTGGAATTTTAAGCAGTGAAACAAGGTTTCTGGGCTGGGAACTGGCACTGGACCATGGCATGTCAGAAACCAGGCCATGAAAACAAGCAAAGGCCCATCCATGGGATGCAGGCAGCCCATGAAACCACGCCCCCTCTGGTCCACAGAACCAGTCAGATAGATAGATAACAGAGTTGGAAGGAACCTTGTAGGTCATCTAGTGCAACCCCCCGCCCAAGCAGGAGACCCTACACCCTTCCTGGCAGATGGCAATCCAGTCTCTTCTTGAAAGCCTCCAGTGATGAAGCTCCCACAGGCAACTGTGGGGAAGAAAAAGGAAAGGGGGGAAAGAGGATGGAGAATTTAAGACTTAAAAAAAACAACCAAAGCAAAGAAAAATAATTTGAAAAATAAGTATAATACTGGAAAGCAACAGAAAAGGGGAATACAGAAGAGGGAAATAGAAGTAGAGAGACAAAAGGATAAAAAGGGGAGAGAGAAGAAGAGAGAGAAGAAGGAAAGGAAAAGAAGTTACAAAGGTCTGGAGCAAGATATAAAGAAACAGGACCTATTTAGAGATAATGGATGAAAATCTAACTGAAAGGGGGATTCTGTAAAGGTACATGAGATTGTGTTGCTATATTTGAAATAGAAATAACTTTAGAAAATTGGAAACCACATATGATTAGAATGAGGGATAGAATGGTTAGTGTAACTTAGTGAAATGTTTGTGAATAAAGTAAATGAAATAAAATAAATGAGAAAATGGAATTAGGAAGGAATGGGAACACTTTAATTAGTCAAGGTTTTATAAAATAGAAGTTAAGGGAATTGATGATGGAAAGTTTATAATTGTTCCCATAGAAGTATGATATTTAATTGAAAAGTAACGTGAAAGATGTTAAGACTGTAATGAATATTAATATTAATGATAGAATTGAATTGGAATGGAATGTTGTTTTAATTATATACATTATAATTTTTTCTTTTCTTTTCTTTTTAAGAATATTGAGTGTAGTTTAAGAATGTACCAAGCAGAATCCGAATGGAAGTTGTGTATTATATTGAGTGTTATAACTTTAGGGGAAAGATATAAAGGCGTCATACATCAATCAGTAACTACAGGAAAAATTTTGTTTAACGAGAAAAGATAATAGACAATTGAAACAGGACAGACAAAAAATATAAATATAATGATTTGAATTGAGATGAAATAAATACAATAAAATTGAGGAAATTAATTAAAAGAGGGAAGAAGCCATGTAGAAAATGTAAAATTGTAACAAGATATGGAATAGAATATAAAAATGAGCATGAACCTGAATTTGTGTCTGTACGAAGAAATGTAACCCGGGATTATGCTGTTTTCAAAATAGATGTTTTAATAGTATTTTTTTTCTTTTTGTGAAAACTCAAATAAAATTTACAAAAAAAAGAAAAGAAAGAAAGGCCGGCAGTTCAACGGTTCCAATCCCTAGCACCGCGTAATGGAGTGAGCTCCCGTTACTTGTCCCAGCTTCTGCCAACCTAACAGTTCAAAAGCATGTAAAAAATACAAGTAGAAAAATAGGGACCCCTTTGGTGGGAAGGTAACAGCGTTCCATGCACCTTCGACATTTAGTCATGCCGGCCACATGACCACAGAGGCGTCTTCGGACAGCGCTGGCTCTTCGGCTTTGAAACAGAGATGAGCACCGTCCCCTAGAGCCAGAAACGAGTAGCACGTATGTGTGAGGGGAACCTTTACCTATGTTCATCCAAGGCTCAAAACAGTTTCCCCGAAGACATTCTACCATTTTTGAAGACTTCCCAAAAACCTTCCCTTCCTCTGCCCTATCCCTTTAATAGCCATTCAGAATGTACCTCTTGCAAACCTAAAGGTTTTTTTCTTGCTGGGAAAATCAAAAGGAAGTGCCTTGTCTGCTCTATTTACAAGCGTGGATGTACCATCAACAGGCAAGCATGCCAGTGATGGGATTCAATTTTTTTTACTACCGGTTCTGTGGGTGTGGCTTGGTGGGCGTGGCAGGGGAAGGATACTGCAAAATCTCCATTCCCTCTCCACCCCCGTAACCTGCCTTCTAGCTCCATTCTCCTGTGCAGGGTAACCAAAGAAGACCCAGCCAATCAGCTTGGGACTTGGGAGGCAGAGGATAGATGGGCGCAGGGCCAGTCAGAGCTCGTATTTGCCAGTTCTCTGAACTACTCAAAATTTCTGCTATCGGTTCTCCAGAACTGGTCAGAACCTGCTGAATACCCCCTCTGAAGCATGCCCAACATCACAGATTAAAAAGAAAGAAAGAACAGAAGCCCTGGGCGCTTCCCAACCGGTCCGGAGTTCGCCCTGTGGAACTTTCCAATCGCAAGAGCGGCTGTCAAGTCAGCACGTTGGAGAGAGGTTTAGGTAGGCGAAGTGTTCAAACCTGACGCTACCTGTGCCATGGGCAGCCGTCGAAAGGGAGAGCGCGCGGTGGAAGCGAGGTTGGAGAGGAAGAGAAACTGAAGTCTTCTACAAGTTTAGGCAGAGGGCAGAGCTGCCTTCAACCTGCCTTAGGGCACCCCGAATCTTCAACTTGGAAGATCCGCGCGAGCAAGCGATAAGCAGCAGATCCAGAAACGGGCCCTTCTCGCTGCAGGGTGGCCGTCTGGATCGGGGGCAACGGCCAAGCCTGCCTTGCCCGAAGCTGCGAATGTTGGACAGCACCCCGAGGCCGAGTCTCGCTGCCACTTTTGGCAACGGGCAAGCCAGCCTCCGAGTCCCGTCAGATGCACAAGACGCCGGTGGAATCGTGACAAGCTGGAGTCCGGCGAATCTGGAAGGTTCCCGCGGGACACCACCACCACCACCCCGCTCATTTCCCCCTCCCCCTTCCTCTTAGTCTTCGGGGCTGCGCTCGGTTCTTCCACCGGTCGTTGGAGACGCCTCCAACGAGCGCAATCGTTCATGCTGGTTACCACGAGGTGTCCACCCTTGCGCGCACTTACCGGGGTCTCGGTCCCCGCGCCCTCCCATCTGGGCAAGGCTTGCGGAGAAACTCGGCGCGCCCTCCACGTCTTGAGACTTGGAAAAGGGAGAAACCGGAGGCGGTGGGGCGGTGGGGGTTGCAGAAGGGCCGACTGCGCGGGACGCCCACTGGTGGGATGCCCGTCCCCGCCTCCGCGCTGGGGAAACGGAGCCAACCCGGAGGAAGAGGCGGAGGAGGAGGAGGCGCGTTCGGCTTCCCTGCTTGAGCAGCCCCGCCACTTCCTCGATTGCCCTGCCGGGGGTGGGGTCTTCCGGCTCGGCAAGGCGAGTCTGAGTGGCCGGCTTCTAGGGCGGCGCAAGGCGAGGACGGGCGGGCGCAGCTGTGGAAGTTTCTGCAGAAGGCGGGCGCGGGCAGCGCAACCCAGCTGGATCGGGGAGAGGAGCCGGAGCGCGCGCGCATCAGTCAAGTTTTCCACCAAGCGCTCTCCCCGTCCCATCCTTTTCTCCCTCCCATCCACTGGCATCACTTCCGACTTTCCTGCTTGAGCAAGGGGTTGGACTAGAAGACCTCCAAGGTCCCAACTCCGTTCTTCTGTTACTTCTTAACATCTGCGCTCTCTCTGCCTTCGGGTTTGTTTCTTGGTTTTGCGAAGGAATCCTTCTTGCAACATTTTTTTCTCCATCCCCCGAGTGCCATTTCTTTGTTTGTTTGTTTGTTTAGTCGCTTACTCATTTACTTCCCACTTTCCTTCCTGGAGAATCTGCACAGCTGGAGACCTTATAGAGAGTAGGATTGCTCCAGGACTACTCATAAGATTTTTTAAAAAAAAAGCCCCTCTAAAATTTAAGAATCCAGGCAAGAATTTGACATGTATATGATTTCCCCAGCCAGGGAGGATTCATTTTCCATATATATATCTATATATCTATATCTTTATATCTATAACTATATCTATCTATTTTTTTTTCTTAAGTTTTCGCGGGCACTTACATGTATGGTATTCAGCTTTGTTCAGGTATTTTCCCACATCATTATAGTTGTGTTTCGCCAGGATCTCATCTGCCATCATCAGGCTTCTGTATTGAGTTCGTCTGCGAGTCAGGCTTTCACAGCCGTTTCTGTTTTAAATCTGGGGCTAGCCTACTGCTGTGCCAGAATGTTTTTTTTTTTTTTAATCCTGATTGGTTGGGAGTCTTGGTTTGTGTTTATTGGTCTTGGAATTTGCTGTGTTCTGCTTGATTGGTGTTTCTAATATCTTCTGTCTGTTTTGTGGCTTTTTTTTTGTCTTGATTGGCTGGCAACATTGTGTTTCCTGTATTGGAGGCTTTTAGTGCAGCTTGGCTTCGAGTAAATGGACGGCTATCATTTATTAGGAAGCCAGGTTTCATCTGGGTGCCTGGTTGGGGTGTATTTGAGCTGCAGGTATCAGGGGGGATCTGTTTGTGCCCAGGTGTTTGCCTGGCTTGTGGTGTGGAGATTTTTTTGTTTATGAGTGCAGGCTTCCAAATAATCGACAGTCTGGTGGAATCATCTCTTCTATTCATGCTTTCAGATCTTTTTTCAATCTCTATGGCTTCTCTGATAATTCTGTAGCTGGGGTTTTCTTTTTTTTTGAAAACAATTTTATTGGTTTGGTTTTGTTTGTTTTTGTAGCTGGGGTTTTCTATAGTGGCTACGGTTTTGGATTAAGAAAAAACCATTGCTACAACTTTAAAAGCACAACTATAATGATGTGGGAAAATACCCATGTCTTTCTTTCTTTCTTTCTTTCTTTCTTTCTTTCTTTCTTTCTTTCTTTCTTTCTTTCTTTCTTTCTTTCTTTCATATGTGTGTGTGTGTGTGTGTGTGTGTGTGTGTGTGTGTATGTTCTGTCTCACCTTTCTTCTTTCCCCAAAAGATGAAAGAGTACAAACTCACACAAACACAGGCAGGCAGGCTGGCTCGGACTTCACAGAGTTAATTCTTTGGAACTGATAACATCCTTGGCATTCCAACACAATCTGCCTGCCAAGTCCGAACTGATAACAAGTAAAAGCTACTTACAGAAAATTACAAGGCAGACCACAAAAATCATTCCCAAAGAAAACCTGAAGTAAGATCAAACTTTGTCCTGTACAAAGTTCCAGCCAACAACACACCCACTTTTATCCCCTGTGGGATGTGGCTCAATGACTCAGCTCATTCTCTGACCCTCCCACGCCTCCTACATTGCTGCTCATGTTTCTTCCTACGACGCTGCTTAGGATCAAGCCAACATTCTTCCTCTTGACTCCCTGTCAGGGGCTGCTCCGATATGCCTTCCTCCTGATTAATCTCAGGGTGTTCCTCTCGGTTGTCTGATGAAACCTGAGGCATTATCAGGGAGGAAGGCATTGCCAGAGAGGAAGGTCCTGGGGAGGAAGGCATTCCCGGTTCCTCCTCCTCATCTTCCAAGTCCTCTTCCTCTAACAGCACAGGCTCGGGAATCGGAGCCACAACACTATCCCTCACCGCAGGGCCCTTCCCCCGAGTCTGATGGTCAGGATGTGGTCTCAAGGGGAAATGGTCATGGAACATCCGTATAAGGTCCGGGGCATGGATCGTGGAAGCATCCACCCAGGAAAGGGCCTCTGGCCCATCCCCCTGCCTCTCGATCAAATACTGGAACTGCCCTTTCAGCCAGCGGGAATCCCTAATGCTGGCCACGTTGCCGTCTACTGTGACATCGTCACTGGGCACAGATGGTGGATCATCAGCTGCGGGATGTCAGAGATCACACGAAGGGGTGTCAGGGACCAAAAGGGAATGGTGGAAGACTGGATGAATTTGCATGGAGCGTGGTAGAGTCAGTCAATAGGCTACGGGGTTGATGACCGCCTCGATGGGAAATGAGCCGATGAACCGATGGTCCAGCTTCTTTATCGGGCGGTCGACCAGAAGATGTTTTGTGGACAACCACACACGGTCTCCTACAGCCAGCAGAGGCATTGCCCATCGAGAGCGATCTGCGAACTGCTTGTAATCTTCCTTGGCCCGTATCAGTTGCTGCCAAACTAACTGCTGAACTGATTGTAGTTCCGAAAGGAATTCCTGAGTCTCAGTAACAGGGGACTCTAATAGTGTCAATGGAAAGAACCGCGGATGGTACCCCACATTAGCATAAAATTGTGTCATTTGGGTGGAGGTGTGCTGGGAGTTGTTGAATGCAGACTCCGCCAGAGGGAGATAATCAACCCAGTTTTTCTGCCGGTGGTTTACAAAACAATGCAAATATTCCTCGAGAATGCCAATGACTTTCTCTGTCCCACCATCAGTTTCTGGATGGTGCGCCAATGACAAGCACACCTGCACCTGTAACGTGGTCATCAGGCTTTTCCAAAATTGGGCTGTAAATTGTACACCACGGTCAGAAAGTACCTTGTCTGACAGACCATGGAGATGAAAAACATGCTGCAAGAACAATCAGGCAGTTATACGGGCCGATGGCAATTTATGACACGGAATGAAGTGGGCCATTTTTGTCAACATGTCGACCACCACAAGCACAGTCATAAATCCCGAGGATGATGGTAAATGAGTCAAGAAGTCCATGGAAATCGCTCCCCATGGTCTTTCTGGAGTCGGCAGAGGTTGGAGGAGACCAGGAGGCGCACCCGTCGCGGCTTTCGCTTGCCTGCATGGTACATAGCATGTGACATAGGCGTGGACATCATGCCGTACTCAAGGCCACCAAATAGTCTGCGTTACAAGATGGAGGGTCAGAACCCAAAATGGCCGGCTGCAGGGTTGTCATGACACTGCATCACAATAAGGGCTCAAAGTAGCCCCGTGGGTACGTACAACCAGCCCCGATGCTTAAGCCCTCCTCCAAAGTCCATGGGGATTCGGGTCCAATCTCCCTCATCCTCTGCTGCGACCAAGCATCTAGGCACTGCGCCTCTTGCACCTGAGTCCGCAAGTCCACCAGTTCCTGGACTGCGGCCAAGTATTCTACTGCCAGCACTGTTCACGGAGGAAGGGGGTCCTCGGGGCAAAGGTGCTCAGGTTTGTGGGAAAGGGCATCCGCCCTCTGATTGTGACCACTGGGGATATAGGTCACAGAAAAATTGAACTGGGCAAAAAACAACGACCACCGGATCTGCCGCTGGTTCAACTTTCTTGCTGTTGACAAATGTTCTAAATTCCAATGGTCCATCCGGACCTCCACCTTGTGTCCGGCTCCCTCGAGATGATGTCGCCATGCCTCAAATGCAGCCTTGATAGCCAGCAACTCTTTTTCCCAGATGGTGTAATTACATTAGGAAGGAGTGAGTTTCCGGGAATGATAAGCATAAGGAAAAAGAGTGATGCTATCCACCAGGGCTTGCAACAGCACCGCCCCAATAGCCACGTTGGACGCATCCATCTCCACCACAAAAGGACGATGCGGATCAGGGTGCCTCAGGACGGGTTCTGCGATGAAGGCATTCTTGAGGGCCTCAAAAGCCTGTTGCTGTGGTGGGCCCCACTGGAACAGGACCTTCTTTCGGAGGAGCTAGGTTATTGGACCCATCAGCTTGGCAAAACCCAGGATGAAGGTCCGGTAATTGTTAGCGAACCCCAATAGGCGTTGAACATCCTTCACGCCACGAGGGGGTTCCCAACTACATAAGGCCTCCACCTTACGTGGGTCCATGGCGATACCTTTGGGAGAGATGATGTGCCCAAGGAACTCAATGGAAGTCTGGAAGAAGAAACATTTCTCCAGCTTCACATAAAGTTGGTGCTCCCGAAGACATTGCAAGACCAGACGAACATGTTGAAGGTGGCAGTCCCTGGACCCAGAATAGATCAGAATATCATTCAGGTACACCACCACGAACTGATCTAACATTTCCCAAAACACGTCATTCATCAGGTGCTGGAAGGCTGTGGGGGCATTGGTCAATCGAAACGGCATCACAGTGTACTCAAAATGGCTGTATCGGATGCCAAATGCTGTCTTCCATTTGGCCCCTTCCCACATCCACACCAGGTTATAGGCCCCTCGAAGATCGAGCTTGGTGAAGATAGTGGCCTCCCTCAACCTCTCCAACAATTCCAGAATGAGCGGCAAAGGGTAGCACCGTGATGATGTTTAGTTGACAGTAATCACAGCACAAACATAAGTCTCCCATTTTTTTCTTGACAAAGAGGACTGGGGCTGAGAGAGGGGATGACGAAGGCCGGATGAACCCTTGAGCCAAGTTTTTGTCCAAAAAGTCCCATGGTGCGGCCAGCTCGGGCTCGGACTTGGAGTACAAATGTCCCTTTGGCAGCGGTACATTGGGCAGAAGGTCCACTGGGCAATCATAGGGCCAATGTGGGGGTAACCGGTCCAGCTCCTTCTCACTGAATACATCCGTGAAGTCCGTCAGTTCAGGAGGTATGGAGACAGCAGAGGTGGTGATGTGCTGGCCAGCACAGGTGTTGCGGAAGTGGTTCATGTACTGCAGACTCGGAAAAGAAATGGTGTTCCGCGACCATGCCACCTGAGGATCATGAATCCCAAGCCATGCCAAGGACTAATGGGAAATGGACGTCCACGGTGACATAAAAGCGGATCGCCTCCTCATGTTCTCCAATGACTAGGCGCAAAGGCTGAGTGGCGAATTTAATGAGTCGTGCAATAAGTTCCCACCCATCAATAGTCTCGACCCTCATCGGAGGTTCTACCGGAACCAAAGGGACATCAAAATGGGCTGCAAAGGCCTGGTCGATAAAGTTAGTCGTGGCCCCTGAGTCCACCAGCGCATTCACTGGAATCCCTTCCGACTGGTTAGCCAAGAAAACCCAAGTGTCCCAAATCAGATGCTGAGGGGGCCCAGTGTCAACCTCCGCTAATTCAGGTGGTTGTTTGATACATGCCTGGCCTAGGGTTTCCCCCCAGGTCAGGCCTCCCCCGTTTCCCGACTGATCACACCAAGATTCAGGTACAGGCTTGAGTGCCCCACTTTGCTTTAGAGGACAAGAAATAGCGAAATGTCTTGCCCTCCCACAATACAAGCACAAACCTCCTTGGCATCTCCACATTTGCTCCTGGCCTGTCAGGCGAGGTCTGACCGCTCCTAACTCCATTGGCTCCTCAGCCATTGCCACGACACATTGGGTGACCTGGGGAGCTGTTACCACAAGGCGCTGCGGTACAGATGCAGATGGCTGCTCCTGGATGGTACGATGGTTCTTTCATCGTTGGAGACATGTGTCGATGCATAAGCATTGCACCACCAGAGCATCAAGGATTGGGGCCAGTTCTACTCGAACTAACTCGTCCTGCAGCTCATCTGACAGGCCATCCTGAAAGGCGTCCATTAACGCTGCGTCATTCCAGTTGGAATCCAGGCATAAAAGCCGAAATTCAGAAATAAATTCTTGCAGGGGGCGCTTCTCTTGTCGAAGATCCTTAAGACGCCTAGCTGCCGTCTGCACTCGTATGGGGTCTTCATACATGTGGCGCATGTGTTGCCAAAAACCCTGGTAATTAGTTAATGATGGGCTGTCCTTGAGCAACAAAGGTGTGGCCCATCTGGTGGCCAAGCCAGAAAGGAGGCTTATCACAAACCCCACCCGAGCCCGGTCATCTGGGAAATCCTCTGGCCTCATAGCCATAAATAACTGGCACTGTCCCATGAAAGCCAGGAACATCTCAGGCTGCCCAGAAAACTTATCTGGCACAGCCACTGGGCATTTCCGATGAGGAGGGGGAGGAGGAGCTGCATGAGCCTGCAGCAAAGCAATTTGGGCTGTTAATTGAACCACTTGCTGTTGTAGAGTTTGATTTTCATCTTGCAGCTGTTGTTGAAACTGCTGCTGGTGGTCCATCTTGGGTAAAAGATGGTTTAAGTCAGGTGCGGGACAAAAATGCTCTGTCTCACCTTTCTTCTTTCCCCAAAAGATGAAAGAGTACAAACTCACACAAACACAGGCAGGCAGGCAGGCTGGCTCGGACTTCACAGAGTTAATTCTTTGGAACTGATAATGTCCTTGGCATTCCAACATGCTCTGCCTGCCAAGTCCGAACTGATAACAAGTAAAAGCTACTTACAGAAAATTATAAGGCAGACCACAAGAATCATTCACAAAGAAAACCTGAAGTAAGATCAAACTTTGTCCCGTACAAAGTTCCAGCCGACAACACACCCACTTTTATCCCCTGTGGGATGTGGCTCAATGACTCAGCTCATTCTCTGACCCTCCCACGCCTCCTATGTTGCTGCTCACATTTCTCCCTACGACGCTGCTTAGGATCAAGCCAACATTCTTCCTCTTGACTCCCTGTCAGGGGCTGCTCCAATATGCCTTCCTCCTGATTAATCTCAGGCTGTTCCTCTCGGTTGTCTGATGAAACCTGAGGCATTATCAGGAGGAGGCATTGCCAGAGAAGATGAAGGTCCTGGGGGAAGAAGGCAAGGCATCTTGCCAGCAAGATCGGGGAAAGGTCCTGGGCTTCTTTAACTTCTTTAATCTCTCTCTCTCTCTCTCTGATGAAGTTTGTAAGCATTCCCAGTTCCTCCTCCTCATGATTTCAAGAAAATTTGCAGACTTCAAAACGGGAGGGCTTTCAAATAAGGACACACTACAAAAATTTAATTTAATTCCTGGCAAGGGAAGCATAACTATGTTGTGTCAATGTAAATCCATTAAAAACCTTTCAGTCAACGTGAATAAATCGTGTTCTTATTTGCAATGCATTGTTTGCCATCAAAGCAAGAGAAGTGAGAATTGTGGAGAGTGTTACAATTATGGTAGATGTGGGCTTTATGATGAGTGGCGAGCAAATCAAATGCACCACTGCAATTACTTCTTCCAGCATGAAGTCATTTACCACACTGCTGCTCTTGACGCTAGTTGCCAGCTGCTGCGGATGGTTGCCCCAGGAAAATGTAGCCTGAAGCTTTGGAAATCTCCTTGAATGTTCATCAACTTGGCAACTGCTTAACAACTGAAATGTCAAGTTCTCATTCTTAAGACAGGCAAGGGATCAAGTTGAGCTGTCCCCCTGCTGCACACCTAAGTTCATGCTGAAGCTCCTAGTTTCCATATCACTTCTCCCCCCTCCAACTGGGAATAGAGTTGGAAGAGACCTTGGAGATCCAACCTCCAGCTCAAGCAGGAGACTCTATACCATTTCAGACAACTGGCTGTCCAGTCTCTTCTTCCTTTCTCTTTCTTTCCCTTTTCTCTTTTTCTTTCCTTTCCTTTGTTTTTTCTTTCCTCCCTTCCCTTTTCTCTTTCTTTCTTTTTCTTCCCTTTCCTTCCTTCCTTCCTTCCTTCCTTCCTTCCTTCCTTTTTTCTTTCCTTTTCCTTTTTTCTTTCTCCTTTTCTGTCATCTCTCCTTTCCTTTCCTTTCCTTTCCTTTCCTTTCCTTTCCTTTCCTTTCCTTTCCTTTCCTTTCCCTTTCCCTTTCCTTTCCTTTCCCTCTTATATAGCCCTCCACTGACCACAGCTGCATTGAGAGTCTTGCAAGAGTGCACAATCAGATTTGCAGGAGTGATATCGATAGAATAAGACTGGGAAACTAAAGTTATGAAAGCTACTACCACTTTTCCTGTAGAGATTAGAGTAACAGAATCTTGTAAATCTGAATGACTCTCCTTTCCCTGCTTTTATCCTGAAGAGAACTAGGTAATCTCAAGACTTCCTATTTTTTTCTTTTTGTTTCTGACTTTAGTTTGTATTGTTTTTTATTATTGTTCAAATTTTTAAAAATCCGTTTTGCAGTATATGGAATCTCCCCTCAAGTACGAGCAAGTCGGATCGTAAAAATTATATTTTATTAACTGTAGTGCTACTATTACAAGAGATAACTTTTAAAATAAGCAAATTATTTCCATGTACAATCAGCAATAAAAATACATTAGATTAATTGCATTCTAATTTATAAATATATATATTTATTTATTTATATTTAAACATTTAGTGATGATACTTCTAGACAGCACTAACATGCAATGAAATAATATAAAGACTCTACAAGGTTGTACTTTACAATAGTGCCTAAGATTTTAATTTCCAAAGTAAAAGAAAAAAGAAAAGAAAAATTCAGTGTGTACAAAAACCACAATAAAATACAGTTACCGTCAATAATTACAAGGCACTGAAAAAACTTGAAATCACAACAAGGAATGCATTTATTTCAAAAAGAGCATCTATAGAAAAATAAACCAATGATTCCAGATTGCACTGTAGAAAAGTGGCCATTAAAAGCATAAGGGAGAGGCAATTATTGTAGCTGTCTTATTATCCTTTTGTACACCACCCAGAAAGAGAAAAAAGAATGTCTGTGCAAGTACTTGGGAAAAGTCAATGGACAAGAAACGCACAAGAGCACCTGGGATCCTTCCTTATTTGTATTTGTGAAACATTTCAAAAAAACACGTTTGTAAAGAAACCCCCCAAATAGAGACAAATTGCTAAATTGCAAAAATGCAACCCTAAGTAATGTGGAACTAAGACTAAGAGACAAGTGAGAAAAATTTGCAAGTAGAAATTTCCTTCATCTAGCCTTGAAAGTATTTTCTGAGAGATTTGGAAAACAGTCCTAAGTGAAGAAATACAAAAATGTCCAGTGGCCTCAGGACTCCATCTGCAAATCCATTCCCTATCCTGGGTATCTCTTTGGATTGACTGGGGTTTGGCTATCTGAAAATGCTTTCAACGCTGGTCTTTCATTCTTCATCTTTTTCTAATTCTTCCAGATGTTTTGGGACTTCAGTTCCCAGAGTTCCCAGCACTATAGCCAAAGACTAGGATTTATGGGAAATCAAGTCCCAACCCATCTGGGAAGATAACCAGGCTGGAGGAAAAATCTTGCAGCTGATTAAATCAAATCTGTTTCAGAAAACCAGTTGATTAATTTTGAGTTAGAAGGAGCAGCTCAAGAAAACCCGCTTTTTAAAAAAATAAGGACTGTTTGTTTTCCTTTTTTAAAGGAAGGAAAATTGGCAATTTCCCCCTTTCCAATTCTAGCAGGTGCCCTTCAATCCGTGTTATGTGTCAACATTCACAGTGTCGGAGTTTTTCACCTCCGTGCATCCATAGTTCAGCAGGTCTTCTGAGACACTTTAATGGTGACTGTCTTCACTTCTGTGTATTCTGAGAGAGCATATTCTCCTCTGTAGAAGAACACAAATTTTGAATTGAAGATACAAGTACTTCAGCATGCCAAAGAATCACGCCATATTTGCTTCCCTTCCCACATCTGTTTAACATACTAAGCTTAAATGTCATTCATGAGTATAAGATGGTAACCTTTCCAAAAATGACATGAAAAGACAGATGGGCTTTGGATGAAAATCCTTCAAAACCAAAGAAGAAATAAACTATCTTGATGTCAATATTTCAACTCCTTTTGTTTTCATAACACCTGAGGGTCAAATAATGGTTGTGTTCTTAAAAAATCTATCCACATATCTGACTTTTTGTCCCAGAACAAGATGGAATCACAAAGATCCATTCTCTGACATTGAAATGCATGTACACAAGCAGTGGTGGGATTCAAATTTTTTTACTACTGGTTCTGTGGGCGTGGCTGGGTGAGCATGGTGTGGCTTGGTGGGTGTGGCAGGGGAAGGATATTGCAAAATTCCTTCCCCTCCCCACCCCATTAACCTGCTTTCCAGCTCTGTTATCCTGTGCAGGGCAACAAAAGAAGACCCAGCTGATCAGCTGGGACTCGGGAGGCAGAGAATAGATGGGGGCGGGGCCAGTCAGAGGTGGTATTTGCCGGTTCTCCGAACTACTCAAAATTTCCACTTCCGTTTCTCCAGAACTAGTCAGAACCTGCTGAACACCACTTCTGTACTCAAGTTACATGAAGGTTTACACACTAATGCACACTTTCAGCTGCATTCCTTAGAAGACTCCTTTGGGCTAAGAACAATTTTTGAACATTCAAATTATATTTAAATTTGTAGGGAGTAAGAAATCTTTGTAAAAACCTTGGCTTGTGCATCCAGCTCCAAATATGATTATCTTTAAAATTCCTACATGCCTTGGAGCCCACCTAGGGGAACATGTGCGTCACTAAATCAATTTCCTTTTCCTTGGTTTCCCCCCTGATGTTCCCCAGATGTGTGGGTGTCAACTCCCAGAATTCTTGGCAATGGTTATGCTCACAAGGAAATCTAACAACCCCAATTCACAAACCTGGAAAGGGTCCAATCTGGGGCAAGTGCTTTAACAACTTTTTTCTCTAAGTATTGTTGATTCCTTATATGGTGACAATGAAGAGACTTTTCTGTTTGTTAGTTATTTTAGTTATATTAGATCTTTGGAGAACAGCAAATTAGTCTGAATATTTTAAACTGGTTTATTGTGGTGAATAATATGATAATAATCATATAAATCATATAAATATTAAGTAAATAATAATATATAATATTTTTATGGTAATATGTATATTTCCTGCCTTTATTATTATAAATAATATTGTGTGTGTGTGTGTGTGTGTATGAGAGAGAAAGAGAGAGGGAGGGAGGGAGGGAGAGAGACAGAGGGGAGAGAGAGAGAGGAAAAAAAAACTTCAAATGAGTCTTGACTTCTGTTGAAGCCTATCTAAAAAAAACCTTTAGTTTTCTGGGCAAATTTGAAAAGTGGATTGCCACTGTCTGTTTCTTAGGGCTGAGAGAAAAGGACTGGCTCAAGGCCCCCCACTTGACTTCTAGCCTGGTGCCTTAACCAAGTTTCTATCCTGGTGCCTTAACCAAACGGGCTTTCAAACTATATCTTTAGGAGCAGTTATTTTTCTGTATATTATCTGGGTGACACGAAGGATGGGATACAAATAAAAATGCCACCCTAAGGATAGTAGGCTTAGGGCCTAAGTACAGGTTTAATGAGAAATAATTTGCATTCTTTGGGAAGATCTGCATATGAACGGCTCATCCAAATTGCAAGGCCCAGAGGCACACGGGGAATAAGGAACACCCAGATACAAGGCAACAAAACCCTCTAAGTCAAGACAAATGAAAATTAAATTCTTGTTCCTGCCACTCTCCAACTTAATTTTCTTCAAAAAATCAGAACCAGACTTACAGTTCTCTGCCATTTCCTGACATTTTAAAACCACCGAAGGGAGCCTGTGCAAAGAAGGAGTTGTAGCAGTTGATCCTGTGGAAAACAAAGACATGAATAAGACAGCTGTATTGTTTGGAAAGAGGTTATACCTTAAGCCGGGTGTCAGCCACCCATGGCTCTGGAGCCACATGCGGCTCTTTGGACCCTCTGGTGTGGCTCCCTGTTGGGTGATCCCACCACTGGCTTGCCCTGCCCCCTCGCCCTTTCCTCCCAGTCACTCCTCTCCTGCCCTGAGAAGGTAAAACACAAAAAACAAAAATGAGAGGGAGAGAGGGACCCATTTTTCACAGAAAACACTGGGAGCCACAAAACCTGGATAGGCATGAGTGGGGGTCATGTGACTGGGTGGGAGTGATGTTGAGTTGGCCACGGTCACCCAGCTTTTGAGGCTCCCAGTGGTTTTTTTTCTGTAGGAAACGGGTCCAAATAGCTCTTTGAGTGTTTACGGTTGCAGACCCCTGCCCTAAGCTAAGCCTTGGTTTGCTTAACTATGTTTTCCTGAAGGAATCACAGCTGGCAACATAGATGCAGCCAAACAAGCTACAGTGTGACTTAGCTTGTTGTGTTAACCCTAGTATTAAGGTAAAGGTAAAGGTTCCCCTTGCACATACGTGCTAATCATTTCCAGCTCTAGGGGGCAGTGCTCATCTCCGTTACAAAGCTGAAGAGCCAGCACTATCCGAAGACGTCTCCATGGTCATGTAGCCGGCATGACTAAATGCCTAAGGCACATGGAACGTTGTTACCTTCCCACCAAGGTGGTCCCTATTTTTCTACTTGCATTTTTACATGCTTTTGAGTTGCTAGGTTGGCAGAAGCTGGGATAAGTAACAGGAGCTCACTCCGTTACGTGGCGTTAGGGATTCGAACCACTGAACTATCGAACTTTCTGATCAACAAGCTCAGCGTCTTAGCCACTGAACCACACATCCCTTTCTAAGTATTAACTAGTATTAATTCATTTCATGCATTAACTAGGCAAATGAAAACAGCTTACTGTACTCTAAGGTCAGAAGATAAGGAGGAGGGGACATAGACTTATATACTTCATCTACAATGCCTGCAAACGGAAGATTGAAGTGCAATTACTCAACAAAGCGACTTTCTATAGGAAAAAAAAATTAGCAACTCACCAGACAGTGCCAGATTGTAGTGCTGATGCTAATGTCAAGGCTCTATCCAAGTTCTTCGTAAACACCGCAGCTGTGAGTCCATATTCTGTATTATTGGCTCTCTGTATGACTTCTTCTAGGCTCTTAAACTTTGTTATGGGCTGCACGGGTCCAAAAATCTGTTGACATCAAAATCACGGCCATCAGAACATGAATAAAAATTGAGTTTACCTAAAGCACCTTCCTTTCATATCAGGATATTCAGCAATCGCATCGTGCTGCTTTCCCATGTTTAACATTTTATTGGGTTATAAGATAAAATAAGATACAAAACACAACAGTAAATATTGGAAAGAAAATGGTAGAGGGAAAAGAGGGGGGGAGAAGTGAGGGAGGATAACGAAGAAAAGAAAAAGAAACATTGACTTCCAATTCTCTCTGTTGCAGTAAAAAAAGGCATTAACATCAAATCACAACTTTTTTTGTTTTTTCATAATAATGTGAACAAGCCATTTCTATAAGGATCTATCAATCTCATCAGTAAAATCCAAAATCAAAGTTTCATTCTTTTCCACTTCAACACAAAGTTCAGTAGCAGCCTCCATGTAGAAACGAAGTACTTATATTCTTTTCTTTAAACAAAATGGTCAATTTTGCCTTTCAGCCAACTTCTGCAACTATTTGTCCAAACATTGTGTGACATTCCCATCTGGTGTCCTTCAGTTGTGTTGTAGTAGCAGAACAAAATTCTGTGAATTGAAGTCCCACAATATTTTGGAGAGCACCAGGCGAGGTAGACCGAATGTTTTATTTTGATCCATGTGCCTCTTTATTTTTTATTAAGGGTGAATGGACACGATTATGAACAAAAATGGGTTCTTTGTTAACCACCCCAAATATATGTCTACAATCACCATGTAGTTGTGTGTGAGTTGTGAGGTTACATAAATTGGTTTCACGGGTAAATAAATACCTCCTCTTTGGCAATTCGCATATTGTCTGTGACTTCTGAAAAAATGGTGGGTTTGATGAACAGGCCACAATCGCCCATAGCTAAACCACCACACTCCAACTTGGCACCTTCTTTCTTCCCACTTTCGATCAGGTCCAAGATCTTGTCAAACTGCTGCTGATCGATCTATCAAAATAAAAATACAAGTTGCACCACTTTTATGAGAACTAGAAATGGATGCTAACAGTGTGACACACAGCTCATTTCTCATCCACGCTTTAAGAGTCTTCCTCATGGAAAATATAACACATCTAACATTTAATAATATTTAAGAGAGCCAGCTTGGTCTAATGGTTAAGGCAGTAGGCTAGAAACTAGGAGACTGTGAATGCTAATCCCACCTTAGCCATGAAAGCCAGCTGGGTGACTTAGGGCACCAAATACGATTATGCACTAGGCTAGAAACTGGGAGACAGTGAGTTCTAGTTCCACCTTAGCCATGAAAGCCAGCTGGTTAACTTTGGTTAAGCTGGGACTAGAACTCACCAGGAGATGGTGAGTTCTAGTCCCAGCTTAGCCATGAAAGCCAGCTGGATGACTTAGGACATCAGACACGATTATGCACTAGACTAGAAACTGGGAGACTGTGAATTCTCATCCCAGTTTAGCCATAAAAGCCAGCTGGGTGACTTTGGGGACCAAACACTAGGAGATGATGAGTTCTAGTTCCACCTTAGCCATGATAGTTCTTCAACGGTAATATAATACCTGTGGACCCTGCTCAGTTTGGAAATCAAATGGGTCTCCCACAAGTCGCTTCTTTGCATATTCCACGCTGCGTTTGACAAATTCTGGGTAGATCTGCTCTTCCACAAAAACACGTGAAGCTGCTGTACAGCATTGACCTTGGTTGAAGAAGACGCCCTGGTGGGCACAGTCCACAGCTAAGTCCACTGGAAAGACATCAGAGAGAAAGAGGTTAAAAATATTAGCACAGGAAGCTGTGTTATACCAAGACCACTTGTTATGGGTCGCTCTTCCCCCAGCATTTTAATTGGTGTCTTTACAAGCCCAATTTGGATGCACAGCTTTGAAGAAAGGGTAGCTATTTTTCCCATGGGAGACCCAGTTCGATATAGGGGGTAATGCTATAATTAGAAACCAGGAGACTGGGAGTTCTAGTTCTGCTCTTTAACACAAAGCCAGCTGGATAACCTTGGTCCAGTCTCTCTCTATCAGCCCCAGGAAGATGGTAATGGCAAGCCACTTTTGGAAATTTGGCTAGAAAATTGTAGGAACATGTCCAAGTTTAGACAAGCATTTTGATGTAGTGCCGGGATTCCCAACCCCAAGTCTACGGACCAGCACCGGGTCAGGGCATGCCAGAAATCGGGTTGCACAAACAAGCAAAGTCCCATCCGTGGGATGCAGGCAGCACACAAAACCATGCTCCGGTCCATGGAACAACCTCTCTCCACAGAACCAGTCCCTGGTGCCCCAGAGGTTGGGGGAATGCTGGTGTAGTGGTTAAGGTACCAGACTAGAACTGAAAAAC
This sequence comes from Pseudonaja textilis, assembly GCF_049901715.1. Lineage (NCBI taxonomy): Eukaryota > Metazoa > Chordata > Lepidosauria > Squamata > Elapidae > Pseudonaja > Pseudonaja textilis. The sequence continues at coordinate 7,167,654 of NC_142002.1, read as the reverse complement.
TGAGTTCTAGTCCCACCTCATGCATAAAACTAGCTGTTAACCTTGGGTCAGTCATTCTCCTTTAGCAATGACAACTACTTCTGGAACCTTGCCAAGAAAATTGCAGGGACTAGATGGGCATCAATACTAGTTGGAAGGCAGCAAAATACCTCCTCCATTCAGAGTTTTGAGAAGGATTGTTACGTAACCGTTCCAAAGATGCTTTTTCAAGAGGCAACTGGGACAACCATGACCTGGATGACTGTGAATCTCCATGGACACTTGTGTGAGAGCCTTTGACTGAACAGCTACATTGCAAAATTCAGGAAAAAATGTGGCTTTCCAACCATACTTCACCTTGTGCCAAAGAAAACACAAAACAAAATTTGGGAACTGCCTATGTAAGTGGCAGTGAAGAGAACCAACATCTTCTGCATCCCTAGATTGAACTTTTAAGGCAGCGCAGCCCCATCCTAGACTTGCTACAAAAGAGTACCATAGCCAGTTTGGATTAAGGCACCTGGTTAGAAAATGGGAGACAGTGAGTTCTAGTCCCACCTTAGGCATAAACACTGGATGGGTGACTTTCGCCTTCTCTCAGCCCAACCCACCTCACAGGGTTGTTGTTGTGGGGACAATAGGAGGAGGAAGGTGTTTTGGACATGTTCTCTGCCTTGAGTTATTTGTAAAAATAATAAAGATGAGAGATGATACTGTGTTTCTCCAACAATACGGCCTCCACCAATAGGAAGGCCCAGCAGGACTTCTAGGCATGAGGTGAAATTAAGCCCCGCCTCCAAAATTTAGGCCTATTTAATCCATGCATTTCCCCGCCATTTCTCACATTGTTTGTTAAAACTACACGAGGTGAAGAAAATGGGGGGCAAGGGGAGGAGTAAACTTGCCTTTACGAGCGCCCTGCACGTAGAATACTCCAATCTACTACCGATAGAACACTGGCCGATAGAAGCTCCCCAAAGGCAGAGTCACCAGCCACTTCTATCGGATGGTAGAAGTGGCCTCGGGGCGAATGCCCACGTGCACTCCGCTCGCCACAAACCTGTTTCTGTTGGCCAATGGAAGCTCCCTGAAGGCAGAGACACCAGCTGTTTCTATCAGCCGGTAGAAGTGGCCTCAGGGCGAACGCCCATGCGCACTCCCCTCACCACAAAGCCATTTCTATTGGCCGATGGAAGCTCCCCAAAGGCAGAAACACCAGCCGCTTCTATCGGCCAGTAGAAGCAGCCTCAGGGTGAGTGCCCCATGCCACTCCCTTTGCCACAAACCCGCTTCTACCGGACGATAGAAGCAGCTGGTGACTCTACATTTGGGGATTTCCATCGGCCAATAGAAATGGCTTCGTGGGAAGGGGAATGCGTGTGGGCACTCGCCCTGAGGCTGCTTCTACCGGCTGTTAGATTTCCTCCCCCACGCGCACCCCCACCTAGAGCGGCCCATGCACACTCAACTTTCCACGAGGGCACTTCTACCGGCTGATAGAAGTGGATGGTGACTCTGCCTTCGGGGAGCTTCCATCAGCCCATAGAAGTGGACTCATGGAGAGGTGACTGAGCATGGGGCACTCTAGGTTGGGGTGCATGTGGGGGAGGAAATTAAGTCACCCCTGAAAAGACATCCTACCCGTTTTTTCGGGGCTAAAAAAAAATAAGACCCAGACTTATTTTATGAGAAACACGGTAGATAGATGGATGGATGGATGGATGGATAGATAGATGATAGATAGATAGATAGATAGATGATAGATGGATGGATGGACAGACGGAGAGACAGACAGATGACAGACAGACAAACAGACAGACTGACAGAGTACCCTAAAGTCTGAATAATCATAGGGTTTTTTCCCCTTCCTTGTTTCACCTGTCCACACTATTAACTCCTCCCCACTCCAACAATACAGCTTCAAAGCTTCTGCATGCTATCTTGAAAGACCAAGGAGAAACATATGCCAAAAATCAGATTCCACTCACAGTCAGCATCTGCGCAGACAATGCAAGGATTCTTCCCGCCCAGCTCCAGAGTCACCCTCTTGAGATTGCTTTTCGAAGCAGCTTCTTTGATCAGCTTTCCAACCTGTGCCCCCCAAAAGAGAAGGTGGGAATTGTGAGATTCTTAGCCTCTGCCCCACAAGAAGGAGAAAAACCTTGTTTCAAATATTTTGCTCAGTCAGAGAAAGAGCTAGCTAGAAATTTGCTAGCAGGAAAGGAAAAAGGAAAGGAAAAGAAAAGAAAAGAAAGGAAAGGAAAGAAGGAAAGGAAAAAAGGAAGGAAATGGGAGGAAAGGAAAGAAGGAGAGGACAAAAGGAAGGAAAAAGGGAAGGAAGGGAAAGGAAAGGAAAGAAGGAAAGGAAAAGAAAGAAGGAAAGGAAAGGAAAGAAGGAAAGGAAAAGGAAGGAAAAAAAGGAAGGAAGGAAAAAGAAAGAAGGAAAAAGGGGAAGGGAAGGAAGGGTGAAAAGGAAAGGGGAAAGGTTCTCCCCTGGAAGATATGCCAGAGAAGGGAGGGAGGGAAGGAAGGAAGGAAGGAAGGAAGGGAAGGGAAGGGAAGGAGGGAGAGAGGGAGGGAGGAAAATTTGCAAACATCCTTAGCCACCCTAGGTCCAAACATGTCCATGTCAATTCAGGTATTCATATTAGACCATGAACCCTATCCCTGGCCTCTCAGCCAGATCCTGGGCATTGGCTTGCCATCTAATATTTGCCCTGAGAAACTCTCACAATCAACACTCCAGAAACAGGGAAGAAAGAAAGGAAAAAAAACACCCTCTTTTGCAACAATCAAAGTTTCAACCATTAGATGGTGCTGCTACATGTGAAGATTCCCAACCAAAAGGCATTTGCGAAACCTTTGGTGCTGACAGCAATTTCTCATAATTACAGGCAGGCATCTCAAGCGTGCAAGGCTGACCAAAACAGATGGGAACTGACAGGAGGCTGGCAAGGACTTTAAATCCTCAAACTCCAAACTCTGTAAAAGCAGAGAGTGGATGAGGTTTCTGGAAAGGGCGTTTGAGAGTCCACTCTTCTCTGAGCCTAGCTTAACCTGAATAAAACCAAATACTGGTAACTAGAGGTGGTATATTCAGCAGGTTCTGTCCAGTTCTGGAGAACCGGTAGCGGAAATTTTGAGTAGTTTGGAGAACCGGCCAATCCCACCTCTGACTGGCCCCCCACTTCTCTGCCTCCCGAGTTCCAGCTGATCGGCTGGGTCTTCTTTGGTTGCCCTGCACAGGAGAACGGAGCTGGAAAACAGATTAGTGGGGTGGGGAGGGAATGGGATTTTGCAGTAACCTTCCCCAAGAAGTGGGGAGGGAATGGAGATTTTACAGTGTCCTTCCACTGCCACGTCCACCAAGCCACACCCACCAAGCCACGTCCACAGAACCGATAGTAAAAAAATTTGAATCCCACCACTGCCGGTAACCTGAATAAAACAATATGCTAGATTATCTACAGGTGAATTCAGTTAAGCAGAGCCTTAACGAGCGAGTAACCTCTTTCTGCATCCAATGCCAAACATTTTGGAGAAGATTATCTCCATAAGGAATGAAAGAATGGACCAAATGGGCTCTCTTGATGCAAAACAGCCATAAGGTAGAGTTTCTGGCGACATAAAGCAGACCCATGTGGGTTTCTGATTTCCTATTCTTTAACAGCAACAGACTTGATTTATTTACCACCTTTGTCGTTTCTTTATAAGACTTAAACATAAAAAAGTGAGGATTCTGACTGTATTGCAACCATCTGTAACCGACTATTTGGAAATACTTGCAAATAGGCCTAGGGATTTTTTGTGGCTCTCCTGGAAAATGAAGTGTTTCGTAGATTACGTTTACAGATTAACAGAGTTGGGAGGGTCCTTGGAGGTCATCTAATCCAACCTCCCACCCAAGCAGGACACCCTACACCATTTCTGACAGATGGGCAGTCCAGTCTCTTCTTGAAAGCTTCCAGTGATGAAGCTCCCACAATTTCCGAGGGCAACTTCTGTTCCATGGGTTGATTGCTCTCACTGTCAGAAAGTTTCTCCTTATTTCCAGGTTAAATCTCTCCTTGATCAGCTTCCATCCATTATTCCTTGTCTGGCCTACAGGGGCTTTAGAAAATAGCTTGACCCCCTCTTCTCTGTAGCAGCCCCTCAAATATTGGAACCCTGCTATCGTGTCCCCCTGGTCCTTCTCTTCACAAAACTATCCATGCCCAATTCCTGTTCATCATACGTTTTAGCCTCCAGTCCTCTAATCGTTTTGGTTGCTCTTCTCTGCACCTTTTCTAGAGTCTCAACATCTTTTGTGTAGTAATAGATCCAATCCAAGCAATGGGTTGTAAAGGAGCAAAAGAGATGTGAAACTATAAACATTTTCATCACTTACCTCTGTTGAGCCTGTGAAAGCTATTTTGTCAACCTTGGGATGCATGGAAAGAGCAGCTCCTGCTGTAGGTCCATATCCTGGCACAATGTTCAGTACCCCTGGAGGGAATCCTGCCTGAAAAGGAATAATATGTTTTGAGTTGCAATGGGGAGGGGGGAACCTCAGCATGTCTAAAAAGAACTGCTAAGAAAGGGGCAGAAGCAAAGGGGATGTGGCAACAAGCTTATCTGCTAAAACTACTATAACATTTTTGAAATGCTGTATTTGGTTATCTGGAACTTTGTTACTGAACTCAGAAGGATTTGTTGGGTCCTTGTAGCTCTCTGAAATTGGCGGGTTTTTTGTGGATGTTTCATTACCAAGCTAGGTAACCTCATCAGTGCTAGAAGGGAACAGTGTTCTGTCTTTAACTTTCTTGGCTGAATATAAAGACAGTCAGGTAAACTCTACAGAGGCTTCCATACAAAGTTTCTTTATTAGATTGTAATAAGCATCCTCAGGGTATAACTCACAGTTATGCTGAGATTCCTCTAATGTCCAATCTTTGCATAGTCATCTTCATAGTGTGAAAATACACTTATCTTCATCCCATAATGATGGAGCAAAGAGAAAGACACCAGCACGATGCTGGGGTCCGAGCAAGAACAAAGGAAACTCCCCCAACCCAACCAAGGGTCAATTCAGTGACCAATCAGGATTACAGATGTGACCACATGACATGAACTACATTTCCCATGATGCATTAACTTCGTTTCCCATGAGGCATTCCCTTAAGGGGACAGCTCCCAATTCCCAATTAACTATATACTGTCTGGACAGCACAAACAGGGTTTGCTCTTATTTTATATACTAGTGGATTGACCTAATCGTGGGAGTGCTCTTAGTGGTTCCTTGTTTACGTTGTTGTTTAGTATTTGTTTGTGTGTGTTGGTAGTTCCCTGATTGGTATATTGTTTACTTGTGAACTGGGATCTAGCAGTGGTGGGATTCAAAAACTTTTACTACAGGTTCTGTGGGTGTGGTTTGGTGGCCGTGGCCATGTGACTGGGTGGGCGTGGTTTTTTTGCAGCCCCCACCCATTTTGAGGAGCTTCTTAGCCACAGAGGAGCATCTGGGGTGGGGGCAGTGTTTTTGTTCCCCTAAGGCTCATCAGTGCTCTAGAAGAAAAGGAACAGAACACAGCACCCCTTCAAGGTCCATTTTGGGAGCTTCCTAGCCTCAGAGAAGCCTCTGGGGGGCATTTTTGCTCCCCTAAGGTTCCTCTGGGGCTCTGGAAGGCAAAAAATGGAGGTGGGGATGAGCTCCTCCCTCCATGTTTTGCCTTCCTGGGCCTCAGCAAGGGGAATCCCAGCAAAGCTGATCTTATCTACAGCTGATTATTGGGAGGGGAAAAAAAGCAATACCTTAGGCAAATGTCAGGCAGGAGGGTGGGATGAGCGAGCATCGGGCGGGAGGGTGACCGGGCAGGGGACGTGGCCATCCAGAACTTACTACCGGTTCGGTGACCCCCGCCAAATTCTTGCTACCAGTTCACCCGATCCAGTGCGAACCGGCTGATTACCACCACTGGCATTTAGTAATCTTGGTATTAATCTCTGCTCCAATGCTAGAGAGAAGGTCTTGTGGTCTTTTTTCCTCTTAGAGGCTTTTTTTATTATCTCTTTTGAATGGTATGTACCAGTGGTGGTATGCTACCGGTTTGGCTACTGGTTTGGCTGAATTGGTAGTAAAAGAAAACTTCCCATTATCAGCTGAGAGGAGGAACAAAGTCTCAGACAATCAGCTAAGAGGAGAAAGAAGAGAAAAGTGCAGGATTGGCCTTCCCACCTGCTCTTGCGCTTTTTTCTTCTTTGTCCTCTTAGCTGATTGATGCTGCAGGCCTCAGCTGGTGTGGGGAAAGCTGCACGCAAGCGATCACCAAACCTGGAACAGGTAGGATCCCACTGGTATGTACTTCTTGTTTATCTCTATGTGCCTGTTGATGGCCAATTTGTCTGAGTGCCAAGCCTCAGTAAGATTTACTTTTCAGTAGGCATATATCAGAAAAATTAATGTCTATGAATCTCTAAAGGTATGTGGGGAATGATCTTGAGAGCAAGCAAGCTGCAAACTGAACTACCATCATGCAAAAAAGGCACCTAGGCTCATAGAAGAAAAAGGGGTGGGTGGGAAACACCTAAAAGACCCTCCCCAGTTTTCTAGAAAGTAAATGTTTAAAAAAAAAGGAGACGGGCTTTCAAGCTTGCAAGATTCTGTTAATGCAATCTTACAGTAAAAAAGTGGGGTTAGTAGTATTTATGGTTTTGCTTCTTGTCTGCACTACCTCAAAAGGTTGATATTCATTTTGCTAAAGCATTTCTCCTTTCCTTTAACCTTCCAGAAAATTAGGGAAGGTCCCTTCTCTATCCCCCAGCTCTAACTCTTTGATTTATTTGTACCACTTACTTCCTTGACTAAAGAGCCCAAGTGGAGGGAGGTGAGGGGTGTCTGCTCAGCAGGTTTCACAACTAAGGTGTTGCCACAACACAATGCTGGGGCCATCTTCCAGATCAGCATCAGCAAAGGAAAATTCCACTAAAAGAAAGAAAGAATATTTTATTTGATCAAGACACACAAGGAATTTGTCTCCGGTACAGAAACAAACAACAATGACCCAAAGATGGTAAGAAGGACATCCCTATCATTCTTTCAATTCCCTTTTTGATGTCTTCCTAAAGAGCTGGAGAAGTACAGTATGGTTACTTCCAGATGCAATCACATCTGTCAATTAAATAACCACCATATGACCCTGCAATCCCTTAATTTGGGGTAGAGTTGGAACAACTGGATGGAGCTGAGAATTTACTGGCCAGATGCCCTTCCTGATACCTACTTGGAGTTCACAGCAAAAAAAATTTCTTTGCGCATTAGGAGATAAAGATCTGCTACTACCTAGGATTGAACTCTCAACCTTCCACGTGGGAGGAGATTGTCTTCACCTCTATACCGCCACACCACTCAGTTAAATAACCACCACAATCAATAGTATTTAGTATTTAAGTTAAATATTCTACAGTTTAATATCCATGCTTCTTATGACATGCTTGTCTATGGTTGTTAATAGAATGTACAATTTATACATTTTCCTTTAAAGAACAGGAGCTACATGTTATAACAGGAGCACATCCTTTTCATCATGGTGCGATACTTTATCCCATCTCTAAGTGTCACTGTGGGGCTGAGTACACCGATTTTTAACTATAACTGGAGGAGAAACAACTAGTGGCTGCTAAATTTAGGCTCGTAGATCCCTTTTAAAAAGTTCCCTTTTAAAAAAAATTTTTTGAAAACAGGGAAGAGTTACCGTTGAAAGCTATGTCAAGAATAAGCAGACATAAAGGTGACTTCCTGGACAAAGCCATATGCTTTTCTCAGTAGCATTATAAAAGATTCTGTAATTACCTTATTTTTTTTATTTTTTTTAAAGTTGGTCTCCCACTCAAGTACTAACCAGATCCAATCCGGCTTTCTTTTTTTAAAACCAGCTAAAGTCAGCTATGTGCTGGCACGTGTACACAGGAAGAAAACTATGAGAAGCCAAAAAAAAAGGTCTAAAATAAAATCAGTCCCGCATGTGTTGGCCAAGTCATTTCAAAAGGCAGCGATTGAATTGCGCTCTGCTTAAACGCAGTCAATCCAGAGACGTTTGTGTGGATTTGTGCACATTACTTGCAACACCACATTTCCCCAGTAACCACTCCAATCGTGCCTAGAGAAACAGCTGACTGCCCCTTTTCTAGGAGACAGAGAAACAGCATCGTTTTCTGATGATGGGACGAATTCGGAATTCCCTCCCACTGGAGATATGGCTGTCTCCAACATCATCTACCTCCTAGAAAATGTCAAAGATAAGAGTTTGGGGCTCTAATGCTGTGTGTTGTCTCTAGGTTTTAACTGTCTTATGTATCCCTACCATTATTCTATTAGCTTATGCTGCAAGTCATCAAGAATCCCATGATTTCAGCATACTTTTAATTAATACATTAATAAAATAAATATGTTGCCCATCCAAGAGAGGTGAAGATGAAATTCAAGCTGACAATTTAAAAAACACTCACAAAGGGTTGACCTTTTCTGTTGGGCAGATGGGTGGGTGATGAGCCAGGGCGTGGCACAAAGGCAACACAGTCAGATAATCAACAAGAGTCCCTTTATTAGCTCTAACTTTGCCCCCAATGTCCAGGTTACCTTCTGTCTGGAGAAAAACTCTCCCAGGAACAGCCTTTAACTGCAGGGAATCAAGTCCAAAACTTGGTCAACAAAAACTGTAAGCCAAACTGAGGTAATTAGTTTGGCAGGGCAGGAGGAAGAATTCCAGATGTGAAGGCACGGCAAAACTCACACAGTTGGGAAGACACCAAGAACACAGATAAGCAACGACAAGTCACGTTTGGATAAAGTCACGTTTGCTTCCAGCTGCTGCCGCAGCCAGCATTCAGTTCTTATGAACTTTCATTCCCAGGTGTGGCTAATGAAGAGAATCAGGGCCCTTTCCTGCCCCATAAGCCATGCAACCCACGTTGCTCCCTTCTCTGTTCCTCCCTGCTTGCCCTAGGATGAAGAAGGGGGGGGGCTGGGTCTTCCTCTGAATTCCCTCTCCCTTGTTCTATCTCTCCCCTGCTCTGCCCAGCCAGACTTTGCCCTTCCCCAGTTTCCTCCACAGCCAAAGGAGCCACACTCCCACTCCCTGTCAACTGTCCGTCTTCCTCCTTGGATTCGGACTCTGACAGGGGCATGACACACTCTTTGATAAAAGTTTACACTGCAGGTGTTCCTCAACTTACAACAGTTCTTTCAGTGACTGCTCCAAGTTACATAGGCACTGAAAAAAGAGACTTAGGACCATTTTTCACATTTACAACTTTTGTAGCATCCCCATGGCCAGGTGATCAATATTTAGGTGCTTGGCAACTGGTTCACATGGTTGCTGTGCTTTTGCAATCTTTTGACAACCAAAATAAATGGGGAAGCCAGACTCATTTAACAACCACGGCAAGGAAGATAACAAAATGGGACAAAATCCACTTAACAACTGTCTCACTTAGCAACAGAAATTTCGGGCTCAATTGTGGGAGTAAGGACTACTTGTATTTGCTTGTTGGGAAGATCCACCCCAAGTATTCCCTGTATTTCTATGTAGAACAAAGACATGTACCCCTCTGAGTAAAATATGTACAAGGTGAATGATGTTGGAAACTGTGTGTCTTTGTGTAGGCATGTGTACACATGTGCCCATGTGTAATTTTGAGTCAGTCAGTCCTTCTTCCTAGGACTGAGAGAGAGTGACTGGCCCAAGGTCAGCCAGCTGACTTTGTACCTAAGGCAAGACTAGAACTCACAATTTCATGGTTTGAGTGCAGTGCTTTTGATTGTTGCCTTAATCATCATACCAAACTAGCTCTCTGCAACTCATAAGCACAGCAACTTCTCTATGGAGGTTCTCAGTCATCCAGGCCATGGTTGTCCCAAAGGTGCTTTTTCAAGAGGCAACTCGATTTTTTGGGTTTTCTTTGAAGGCGTTTCCCTTCTCATCTAAGAAGATGCTGCAGAGCCAAAGGAGTTTCTAGGATGAGAAGCGAAATGTCTTCAAAGAAAAACCAGTTGCCTCTTGACAAAGCACCTTTGGGGGACACAGCCACCCTAATTCTAAATCTAATTAAGAAAGATCTCAGTTAGAAACCAGAGAGGGTCCCAGCATTCCTGTTAAGACGTAGCAAACTGTTCTGAATGCACTGGATTGTCTGTAACATCTTCTAAACTTCTCCTATCGGTGGAATCTTTTTTTGCCTAGATAAAATGGGCTTTGTTTTTATTTTCCTGGAGACATCAGATACCGTATCTCGTCAAATTTTATGCGATGCTGGCTAAATCCCAGCAGTGGTAAGGAAATACCCCAGAGTGGTATTTTATTCTGACAGCTGTGTAAACATTCTCAGCCTAGTTACAAATCATTTTCTGCCAACGAAAATACCTGCTGTAGATTAAGGAGAGGTAATTGCTAGCGGCAATCTTCCCCTGCAGGGCAATCAACAGAATGGGCCATGATACGCTGGGATTAACCATTATGTAAAATAAACTACAGACGAGCACCACAACCAACCCAACATTCCTGCTGTGGCATAATTAACTGGGAGTTTTCATCATGTCAAAGGGAGAATCAAGGCCCTCTGGACCTAGGACATATTTTGTATAATTTCCATCAGATCTGGATGCAGGAACTTTCCCCCACAAAGGAAGAGAAGTCCAACTATGACATGTCCAGTGCAACACCAAAATATGGGCAGTTTGTGCTGGTGGGTTCTAGTTAAATTACTCTAAATACAGGCTGGGTGAACTGCGACGTCGCTTGTTTTTTCTCTTAGCACGGTGGCTGAACCTAGATCCTGGGATTTGTAAACTAGGGTGGATAGCATGTGTAGAAAGTTATCAGCCACCCCTCTACTAGAAGAATGAAATATTTTAGGAAATATTAAAAAGGCCAGAATATTGTATTTCCCTGAATGAGAAATTGAGAAACATGCTCTTGGAGACAGAAACTCATCCCCAGCTCCCTGCCCCAAGTAGAGATTTTGGTGCCAGCTTATCTACAAGACAAAAGAGCTTCAGCTCCAGGATGATGGGATTGTCCTTCAGGGCAAAGCCATTCAGCCACAATAGGAATTGCCCTTCATGGCCTCGCCCAGCAAGGTCCAACCAACCTTAATTCAGACAACCTCAGCTGTGACCCCCCGCATAGCTCCCTGGGAGTCTGACAGCCAATAGAAAACATGCCCTTGCCATAGGAACAGGAAGCTCATGTTCAAAGCCCGAGAGAGGGTACAAATGACACTCACTCTCCACTCCATGTGATCAGCTACCCAAGACCCCAAACCCACCTGGTCCTGTTCACCAATAAACCCTCTTTCCAATCAGCCTCCATATTTCCAGTGTCTTTCTCCCCACTTGGAACTGAACCCAGATGGACATTTCTTCCAACACGTGCATGGACAATTCACCGCTAAAATATTCTCCTCCAATGGAGTTTTCGCAACCCCAGGATCAGACCTTCTAAAGCTGGCTTGAAGGTGATGCCTTCAACCTTCAGAAGCCTGAATGTGGCTTGAAACCAGAAATCACTAAACCAGAATTCACTAAAGCAGACTAAAGCAAGCGGTGGCCTTTTCACGTTGCTGCATAACCACGAAGAACAATTTTGGATTCCCTCCGGCCTTCCGATAGCAATCCTGCTCTACAGTTAGCCCTCGATTTGCAACTGCCATTGGGACTGAAATTTAGGTCATAAATCATGATCATGGTTAGTCGAGGCATTCATGTGACTGGACCAGAAGTGGCATTCAGCAGGTTTTGACCAGTTCTGGAGAACCGGTAGCAGAAATTTTGAGTAGTTTGGAGAACCGGCAAATGCCACCTCTGACTGCCCCCGCCCCCATCTATTCTCTGCCTCCCGAGTCCCAGCTGATTGGCTGGGTCTTTTTTTGTAGGCCTGCACAGGAGAACGAAGCTGGAAAGCAGGTTAGTGGGGTGGGGAGGGAATGGAGATTTTGCAATATCCTTCCCCTGCCACGCCCACCAGGCCACGCTATGCCCACCCGGCCACACCCACAGAACCGATAGTAAAATAAAATTGAATCCCACCACTGGACTGGACCCAGTTTGGGGGGCCATTTTTATAGTGATAATTTAGCAAATCACGTGTTCATAAACTGAATCCATTCTCACAAAGGGGCGTTTTTCCCGCCAAAACTGGTGAAACACATCAGAAAGCATTTTTTTAAAAAAAATCCCAATCATGGTCATATGACCGTGGGACCTTGCAACCGGACTTAAATGTGAGCTGGTTGCCAAGCACCCAAATGCAGTCATGTGACAATGGTTTGTGTGCAGTGGGACATTTTAGGATGGCCTGGTGATATTTTACAAGCCGTAAAGTCCCATTGTAGCTCCAAATGTCCTATTAATATTTGGGCAGTCACTGGGTAACATTTGGCACAGGAATAGCTCAATCTTAGAGAGACCAAATTCTTGGGGTAAACCTGGCATTGTAGAAGTAGTCTTGAAGTCTCTCTGAAATCATGCTCAACTCTTGGTGAGTTCATGGACACCTCTGATTTCTAATTACTCTAGAATCCTTTTCTTGACCTTAATTATCGAAGGGAAGAAGGGGATTTTAGAGACCACCCAGATAATATATTTTTTTTCTCTCCATCCTTAGCACCCACACAGAAACTAGAATCCAAAATTTCTTACTCACTGGTGTTATGGCTCCGCAGACTCCCACTGGCTCATGCCTGGTGAAACAGACATAGTTTTCATCTGCAAAAGGTTTGAGAACATGATAAGTTATCAAGGAAGGATGATTTTGATATGAATCATCCTAGGGGATGGAGACAAACAGGGTGGCTGGAAAACTTGTTCTAGAGGCTCAGCAGAAACAAACTTTAGTGTTTGCCAACTATAACTGACTTGCCTATTTAGAGTACGTTCTCACGCAGTAACAAGAGATGGCAAAACCTTTTTAAAAAGAGAGAGAGGAAACTCCAAACAGAAGTTATCAAAATTTAAGAACCATGTAGCTTGGATATTTTGCCTCTGACTTTCCACACATACTTTTCCTGGCAAACTCTTTAGTCATATAGGAACTATGGAAGAAATAAACATTTATTTTAAACTGTTTAAGAATCAATGATTGATTCTTTCTCACTTCAATGAGAGCAGCCAGAATTGTGTTTGGACAACAATGATAAAATGAGGAGATTCCTATAGATGAATTTGTAATTAAAAAAATTAGAATGTGCAGAAATGGATATTGTGGGTTCTTGTAAGAGTTCTAATGGGGACACAGCTGGCAGGAAGGAGCAAATAAGTCTCCAGGAATATTTTTAACATGGGATTTGTTTTGTCAATAGCTAATAAGTAGAAACAGAAGTTAGAAACCTAAAAGTATAAAGGAAGGATCAATTACAATGAAGATTTACTAAAATAGATAAGTAAACATTACTATTATCATGTGATCATTACTGATGTTAAGAATATTATTTTTACTATTACCAACACTACTGTATATCTCAAACTCAATAGTACTCAGACAGCACGCTGTTTATATAGATATTGAATTTTTATGTTTTACACTAAAAAAAATAAAAAATGTATACAAAAAATGGTAAAAGAAAAAAAATTGTAACTTAGGTTTAACAAATAATCATTAGGTGCGCTTCTTTTCATTAAAATAAATGAAGACTGAAATACATAATTTCAATAAAAACAATTCACCTCAGTTGAATCACAAAATGATATTAGATATTAATGAATGTGTATGTTCTATTCTATTCTATTCTATTTCTACTCTTTTCTCTTCTATTTCTACTCTACTCTACTCTACTCTACTCTACTCTACTCTATTCCAACCAAACACATCTTTTTTTTAGAATAGTGCTGCACCTGCAGATCGTAGCATTCAATTATGGGGAAAGTTACAGCTGCTCTAAGGAGTTGTTGGTAGACACTGGGGTGGGGGTGGGGAAAGCAGCTTGCACATTCAGAAGCGTCAGGCTGCATCGTCCTGAGGTCTGATCCAGCCACTTTTATTATATTCTGAAAACATCTTCACTTAGGAAAGGCAGTCTAGAGCAGGGGTCTCCAACCTTGGCAACTTTAAGCCTGGAGGACTTCAACTCCCAGAATGCCCCAGCCAGCTTTGCTTTGCTTTGCTGGCTGGGGCATTCTGGGAGTTGAAGTCCTCCAGGCTTAAAGTTGCCAAGGTTGGAGACCCCTGCTCTAGAGAGCTTTCTGTTCAGGCTTCCCCTTGAAAATCACTACCTCTGGGCTGCTTTCTAATCTCCTAAATGCTGCTGCTTCCTTTTTTAATTAATTAGTTATTCATACTTTTATTTGTACAACCCACTTATGTTCCTCCTTCCTATTCCCCCACTCTCCACCCCCCCCACCCCAAATCTACAATGTGGATTGGGCTGAGAACGAAGGAGTGGCCACAAAGTCAGTCAGTCACCGCACTGACTTCACGCTAAAGAGAAGATTAGTCATCATGGCTTCCGGTTCTAGTCCAGCACTTTAAACATTAAGCTCAACTGGGCTCTCAGCTTTCAACTGACATCCTTACTTCAGGTCAAATAGCAGCTCTAGGTAGTTCTCAACCTATGACCATAGTTGAGAGCCCCACATTTCCACTGCTAAACAAAAGACTGTCATGAAGTGAATTTTGCCCGTTTATGAATTTGCCTTGCCACAGTTGTTGCTGTGAATCCCTGCAGTTGTTATGTTAGTAACACGGTTGTTTAGTGAATCCAGCTTCCACCCATTGACTTTGCTGGTTAGAACGTTGCAAAAAGGAACCCATGACCCCAGGACACCACAACCGTCATAAATATGAGTCAGTTGCCAAGACCACAAATTTTAATCACATGACCCTGGGGATGCTGCAATGGTCATAATGGGGCCAGATGGTCGTAAATAACTTATTTCAGTGCTGTTGTAACTTTGAACCAGAGGTGGTATTCAGCCAGTTCTGACCAGTTTTGGAGAACCAGTAGTGGAAATTTTGAGTAGTTCGGAGAATTTCCCAAAAGCAAAGGAGCTACTTTAAGCATGAATATTACTGCATTTTGATTCTTTGCCAGCAAAGTTTACAAAGAGCCATCATCCTGCTTGCAACCAAAAAAAGATTTAACCTATAGCAGGGTTTCTATAAATTAGACCACAAAGCAAGAACTGGAGGAGAAGGAAAGTGCATATAAACTCAGATATATTCCTGGTAGCCAAACTGTAATTAATTATAGCATCTGAATTACCTGCTGCTGACCTTCTACTGCTGCACCAGAAACTATTTTAACTTACTGCACCTGTGTATGGTTTGCCAATTGCACAGTGGCAGATAGGACAGTGCTCCAGAGGTTTAACGTCATTGGCCAGAGGATCATGGGTTGCCCTCTCCCCTCTTTGGAAGAGCTTTATAGCTCCCGCTGCCTTAAGAAAGTTCAAAACCCTCTTAAAGATCCATCTCATCCTGGACACCCTTTTTTTGAATGATTACCATCTGGCAGGTGGTACAGGACAATAAAAGCAAGGATAAATAGGCTGAAAAACAGCTTCTATCCCATGGCAGTAACTATACTGAATTGTACTGTATAGCGTAATATTAATGCAATATCAGGGATTTTCAATTCAAGCGTATAGAATGCGAAGGATGTATGTTTGTGTTTTACTTTTTATAAGTTTTTCTTGTGTATGATGTACACCGAAGATGGCATTTAATTTCGTTGTACAAGGTGCAATGACAATAAAGTACTACTACGATTACTATTAGGCTTTTGTAACTTCTCTCCAGTTTATAGATTCAGGTTAATTTTACTTAAAAAACATAAGATAAGAAACTCAGCAGAGGAGATATCAAGGGCAACTTACCCACAGGAATATTCTTGCCTTGGATTTTATCTGCCCATCCAGCATAGTATCTCAGGGTTTTTATGCAACCTTCAAGGTCAACAAAGAAAGCTTGGAGGAATGGTTTCCCAGTGTCCAAAGTTTCCAGGGTCTGAAAGCAAAAAA
The DNA here is from genome assembly GCF_049901715.1 of Pseudonaja textilis. Classification (NCBI taxonomy): domain Eukaryota; kingdom Metazoa; phylum Chordata; class Lepidosauria; order Squamata; family Elapidae; genus Pseudonaja; species Pseudonaja textilis. The sequence continues at coordinate 7,151,687 of NC_142002.1, read as the reverse complement.
GAAACAAGAACATTTTATTTGAAGTTTACACTTTGAGCCAATCTCTACTGAGAACATATTTTCCCAACCAAATCTTTTGTGGAAACAATGGCATGGCAAGAATCAGTTGGTCAATAAAGTAGGTTGGAGGGACCCTATCTGCAAATCCTTTTCTGTCCCCACAAAGTCTTCCTGGAGGGACATTTCAATCCCAGCAGTATTGGCTTTGCTCAAGAGTCCTGAATGGGAAAACTTGAAGATTACAGTTGCTTGAGGTGCTGGAGGTTCCCTCTTCTTGAAAGTCTCAAGTGATGAAGCTCCCACAACTTCTGAGGGCAACTTCTGTTCCATTGGTTGATTGTTCTCACTGTCAGAAAGTTTCTCCTTATTTCTAGGTTAAATCTCTCCTTGTTCAGTTTCCATCCATTGTTCCTTGTCTGGCCTACAGATGCTTTAGAAAATAGCTTGACCCCTTCCTCTCTGTGGTAGCCCCTCAAATATTGGAAGACCTCTATCATGTCTCCCCTGATCCTTCTCTTTACTAGACTAGCCATACCCAATTCCAGCAACCATTCTTCATATGTTTTAGTCTCCAGTCCCCTCATCTTCCTGATTACTCTTCTTTGTACTTTTTCTAGAATCTCAACAACTTTTTTATAGTATTGTGACCAAAACTGGGTGCAGCATTCTAGGTGTGATCTTACTAAGGCTTTATAGAGTGGTATTAGTATCTCACTTGATCTTGATTGTATTCCTCTATTAGCTTTTTTGACTGCTGCTGCAAATTGCTGGCACATATTTAGCTGGTTGTCCACTAAGACTACAAGATCCCTCTCACAATTACAGCTATTGAGCTTGGTTTCACCCAGTCTATATGTGTACTTTTGGTTTTTCTTTCTAAGTGTAGGACTTTACTTTTCTCTACATTGAATTTCATTTTATTAAATATGGCCCAGTGTTCTAGTCTATCAAGATCCATCTGGATCTTGAGCCTTCCCCATGCATGCTTTCTATTACTAATAGAAGAAAATATATTGTATGTAGTTAAGGATTAAACTATGGGAATCCTTGGTGCTCTCTGAGTTTGGCTATTTGCTGGCAGACATTTTATAGAAATAAAGCCATATTTACTCACCATTCAAATGAGACAGCAAAAAAACTAAGAAGGAAACAAAAAAGACCAAAGCACATCCCCTGCAACAGCCAACACTCAGATAAGCAGGGATTAACACCAGACAAATAATCCAGCAGAAAACAAAACAAAACAAAAAGAACCTCGTTAAGGAACTATAAAGAAGAAAACCACAGTCCCACCAGATTGGCAAGTTAAACTACGATATATAAACAGAGAGTAAAGCCCACATTCATGAGTATTAGTGAGATCATGAAGTTGGGTAATGAAACATCTGCAAACAACCAAGCTAGAGAAAACCAAGGACTGCACATGTTTCCTGTTAATTTGCTTCCTGCATATTGTTCTGAAAAACTGAAGATGAAAGTCATCCAGGTCATGGTTGTCCAAAGGTGCTTTTCCAAGATGCAGCTGGACTTTCTGGTTTTCCTTTGAAGACACTTTGCTTCTCATCCAAGAAGCTTCTTCAGCACTGACTGATGACCCCGCCGTCCAGTCAGAGCTGAAGAAGCTTCTTGGAGGAGAAGCAAAATGTCTTCAAAGGAAAACCAGAAAGTCCAGTTGGCTCTTGAAAAAGCACTTTTGGGACTGAAGTTGACATGGCAATAACAAGGACCTTCACCATCCTGCTTATTACTAAATTTTGTTCTCTTGCCTATATGATGGAAGCAAAGAAGTGTAATCTTCCAACCTCCTTTCAGTTTCCTGCTCTTTCTAAACACCACCAAAGATTGATAGGTCAATAATGGAGCAAGAAGCTCAGGGTTAAATGGGATACCCCAACCCTTCCCGGTTGATTCTTCACACCCTGGTGGTGTACCAGCTTCACTTACTGCCAACACCTCCCTATCTCGTTCAATCAGGTCTGCCAGTTTATTGAGAAGTCTTCCCCGGCTAGCTGCATCCATTTGTCTCCAGACAGATCCGCTTTGGAAAGCTGTTTTTGCTGCTTCTACCGCTTTATCAATATCAGGCTACAGGTAAAGGTAAGAAAGAAGAGAGGAAAACATCATTAATACCACTGAAATATAAAGGGTACAATTATTCCTGGAGGGAGAAACCCTGAATATATAGGAGGAAAGGTCAAGTATGCTAAACAGTCAACCATCCCAAGAATTATCATATTTCTATTCTTTCTTTGGGAACAGAGGAATGGTTTCTGGTGTCAATGGTAAAGCAGAGTAACACTCACAAATACGTACTTGTTGAAAAGAAAGCCCAGGCAATCAGTAGAATTTTGATTAGATCATCATTTGCAACTCTCCCAGTTGGCTTTCAATGATCAAATAGGGGAGTTTGGATTTCGTTAGCAACCAAATGATTTGCTTAATAACTGTATTTAAAAGGTTGTAAAAATCAGGCAGAACTCACTTAACACTGGCCTTGCTTGGCAGCATAAATTCTTCTCCCAACTGAGTTCATAAGTCAAGGACCACTTGTAAAGCCACAATGCTACTTTGGGTTTAGAGCTTTCTGCAAATCAGCCCAATGAGGCTCAGGGTTAGATCTTACTTTAGCTCTACAATCTGTTAACTATGGTTTTAAAATGCTTAGAATCTGGCCATGATGCACATTTTGAATAGGAATATGAAAGAAAGATAATAGGAATAGGAAAGATAATAGGAATAGGAAAGATTAGAATAGAATAGGATAGGATAGGATAGGTTGGATAGGATAGGATAGGATAGGATAGGATAGAATCAGAGTTGGAAGGGACCTTGGAGGTCTTCTAGTCCAACCCCCTGCTTAGGCAGGAAACCCTATACCATTTCAGACAAATGGTTTTCCAATCTCTTCTTAAAAACTCCCAGTGTTGGAGCACGCACAACTTCTGGAGACAAGTCGTTCCACTGATTAATTGTTCTAACTGTCTGGAAATTTATTTTTAATGCTAGGCTGCTTCTCTCCTTGATTAGATTGTTAGATTGAACTTCAGCTTTGTAGATTCAACCCCCAAGCCCAATGAACACTATGATGCAATACTAGATTTTCTCAAATCTGATAGATTCCAGCTACACTGGAGCCCCCTTTCAGTCTAGCCAGGCTCTGGTATAGCAGTAGCAATAGATTTATATACTGTTCCACTGTGCTTTAGGGCCCACTCTAAGTGGTTTACAGAGTCAGTATATTGTCCCCAACAATCTGGGCCCTCATTTTACTGACCTGGGAAGGGTGGAAGGCTGAGTCAACCTTGAGCTGGTCAGGATTGAACTGCTGGCAGCTGGCAGTCAGCAGAAGTAGCCTGCGGTACTGCAATATAACCAGTGCACCACCACAGCTTTTACTGTATTATATTTTACTTTACTATATGACTATATTAGGACAGGGGCATGAATTCAGCTTACACAATTCTCTGAAAACCTCCCCTATGTGACCTGAGATACGCACATTTATTTACGCAAGTGGAAATACTTGGCTGAAGCTTTTCCAATGGAAAGGTCAATCCAGGCTCTCATAAACTCTTTCAGTTACAAGAATATTGAGAACAAGGAAATTGAATGGGCAAGGCTGAAATTCCAATCTGAATCCACCCAATGCTTAATCAGTGTTGCGTTACAGAGATTTTTTAATACAAAGGCATAAAGTGCAGCTAAAATTTAAGGTCAGGAAGAAAGAAGAATTAAATCCATTACAACTGTTATCCATCACAAGGAAAAGAATGATGTTCAAGATAATGATGTTCAGAAAATGTTTTCAAATAAACCCATGCTCCAATTTGGACAATCTAGGACTATCCAACCCATTTGTAATTCCAGCACACCAGTCACAACTTAGCATCTCATCCATGCAGAGTAAATCATTCTGAATGTGATATAGCTATATAAAATCTCACCATAGTTAGTTCAGATTTTGATTCAGGAATAGTGGGATTTTAGCCAAGACATACAGGTTTCTTTTGTTAGGTGGATTGTATTCTAATATACTTTCTTTGCATCATAAATACTAAGGGTCCCATATGAAGCTGTGTTGGATTGGATCATCAGAACTATCTGCAAACCATCAAAACTACCGTGTTTCTCATATAATAAGGCCGGGTCTTTTTTTTTTTTTTTGAGCCCCGAATGAATGGCTACGCCATCTTTTCAGGGGTGACTTAATTTCCCCTCCCCCGCATCTTCGGGCGGGTGGGCAGCGACGGCTTGGATGTTGACCTCGGCGTTGGTGGGGCACTTCGTATCGGGGTCAACGCAGGCAGCACCATATCCGGGTGTGCAACAAAAGTACTTCCTAACAGCAAGCCCCCCCCCCATTACCCCTATTTCACATGTTTTAATATAAACCTTAATTTGGGGGGAGGGGCTTAATTTCATTTCATGCCTATAAAACATTCTGGGACTTCCTATTGGGGGAGGCCGTATTGTTGGAGAAACAGGGTAGCTATATAATAGTTTTGAACCAATGTCCAATATTTAATCAGGCAGGATGTCCAGTTGGAATAGCCCATCCCTATATCTTGGGGATGACACGAAATGGTTTCCCTTCCCTTACCCTCTCTATATGGCATAAAATGAAAATGTTATTACAGACCTGGAGTCATTGATTGCTTTGTTCTGTTTGAATTTTTTGAGAGCTTGGGCAAGATGACTTTAAAACCAGCCAGCTATGCCTTATTCAATAAAACATGGGTGAGGCATAATGAATGTAATCTTATTAAGTAAATGCATACAAAAATGCTCAAGCAGCAGACAGCCAAGAGAGGGAACGCTAAGTTGGCAGTCTTGTTTTAGCTTTCTCTGCTATGGTCCTTCAAGTCAATCTTGACCTCCAGCAATATTTCAGAAGTAAGTTGACCATTAGCATTTTCCAGGATGTTTTCTGACATCCCAGATTACAGCTAAGAGTGTGACTGCCCTAAAATTACCCAGCCAGCTTTTGTGTCTAATGAAGAACTAGAACTCAGGGCTAAAAAGAGTCATGGTGGTGCAGTGGTTAGAATGCAGTATTGCAGGCTAATTCTGCTTACTGCGAGCAGTTCGATTCTCACCGACTCAAGGTGGAGTTCAGCCTTCCATCTTTCTAAGGTCGGTAAAATGAGGACCCATATTGTTGGAGGCAATATGCTGATTCTGTAAACCTGTTAAGAGAGGGCTGTAAAGCACTGTGAAGCAATATATAAGTCTAAGTACCAGTGCTATTTTAGTCCAGCAGTTTAAGCGCTACACCAAGCTGACTCTCTTCTTTCTTTGTCCATTGTGAGAGAATTGGGAAAACTAAAGTTAGAGAGAGTTTTCTATAGTTTTCTCAATTCTCCTCCCGAGAACAAGTTCTTCTATACCAAGTTATGGCTGAATCTTATATAGCTTCAACGAAATTCAGTTAAAGGTTTGCTTATGGATTGAGATCAGCACACACTAGAATATTCTTCTCCCTTCTGGAATGGAATGGAATGGAATAGAATGGAATGGAATGGAATGGAATGGAATAGAATAGAATAGAATAGAATAGAATAGAATAGAATAGAATAGAATAGAATAGAATAGAACAGAACAGAATTCCTTATTGGCCAAGAGTGATTGGACACACAAGAAATTTGTCTTTGGTGCATATGCTCTCAGTGTACATAAGGAAAAAAAATACATTCATCAAGAATCATAAGATACAACACTTAGTGATAGTTACTAATAAGGTTACTAATAAGCAATCAAATCATACTAGAAAACAAATAATATAAATTGTAAAGATACAAGCAACACTGTTATAGTCATAAGTGGGAAGATATAGGTAATAGGAAGGATGAGGAGAATAATAATAATACAGTAATTTGACAGTGTTGTGGCAATTAGTTGTTTAGCAGAGTGATGGCAAACTATCCTTGTGCCTAGTTGTTCTGGTGTGCAGTGCCTATAGCATCGTTTCGAGGGTAGATAATGACCAATGCCACAGCTGATCATATCCTAGCTCTAAAATGTCTGCCCTAAAATTACCCAGATGGGTTTTGTGGAGCCCTGGAGAACTAAAACTCAAGGTTCTCTGCTCAGTCCAGCAGCTTTAACTGGCACTCTAACTGTAGTTTTCCCAATTCTTTCCCATTAGACAATAAAAAGAATAGGTGGCATCACATGAGCTTTTTCTATACCCAGTTATGACTGAATCATATCCTTCAGTGAAATTCAGCTAAAGGTTTGTTTATGGATCAAAATCAGCACAACACTAAAATATTCTCTCTTCCTTAATGACTAATGCCACAATGTATACTCCAACCCTCTTTTCTGATGGTTTTTGGGTTTTTTTTTTTTGCCACAGTTGTATGTTCCAATCTAATGGTACTGCACTTCTTATGGGTAGGGACATTTTAAAGTTATAAAACCAGTTTTGTGACATTTCCTCCCCACACTGCTGAGACGAGAGAAGAGATCTTCGTGCAGGAAACTCACCTTTCTCCTCTATTTCCTTTGATGGCAAGAGAAGCTGGCCAGCCTTTGAATCTATTTTAAAACTTTGGGTAACATTTAAATTTTTATTTTTTTTAAAGCCCTGCATGGCCCCAATGGCAATTTACAACTTTCACGAAAGGAAGCAGAAATAATAAAATAATTGTGCTTTTTGCAATATACCAGCTCTGAATGTGTCCGCTGTAAAAAGAACCTGGGGATATTTGTGATCCATTGATTCTTTCCCTAATTATAGGAGTCTGCTTTAGTGCAGGATCACTCTGGATTGGGCTGGTTTACATTAACAGATTCTGTGCTGAGCTAATTCATGCATGTTTCATGGAACTGGTTTTTTCAGCCCAATGCAGTTGCAGAGTAGAATTCACACAATCCAAGATATGGCAAGTAGGCTTCATGGCAAATGTAATCCAAGAGAAAGGTTGGGTATGAGTGCAACAAGAATGTTTGTGCATCTAGATATGTGAAAATTACAGACACAATGGATTGGCAAAAGTGAAAGAATTCTAATCATGAATTCAGTTCAAGGCAAAAAACAAAAACCAATCAAGGAAAGAACCAACCTAGAACTAAAGAGCAATTTCCTACCAGAACAATTATTCAGTGGAATGGCTCACCTCCAGAGGTTGTGGGTGCTCCACCACTGGAGGTTCTAAGAAGAGATTGGACAGCACTTTGTCTGAAATAGCAACAGCACTTAGACTTATATACGTCTTCACGGTGCTTTTACAGCCCTCTCTAAGAGGTTTACAGAGTCAGAGTATTGTCCACCAATAATCTGTGTCCTCATTTTGCCCACCTCAGAAGGACGGAAGGCTGAGTCAACCTGGAGCCTGGTGAGATTTGATTTGCCAAATTGCAGGCGGACGGCAGGCAGCAGAATTAGCCTGCAGTACTGCATTCTAACCACTGCACCACTGTGGCTCTGGGTCTCCTGTTTGAGCAGGGAATTGGACTAGAAGTCTTCCAAAGTCCCTTTCAACTCTGTTGTTGTGTTATATTGCATCTGTTGTGGGTTCTTGTAAGAGTTCTAATGGGGACACGGCTGGCAGGAAGGAGCAACTAAGTCTCCAAGAACTCATCTTACTGGTCAAAATACTTTACAAGTTGGGCAGTGAGGGAGAAAAGCAATTATGTTTGGATATTATATCAGGAGACACCCGGAGCTCTGTCACACACAACCCTTGGGGGCTCAAGATTTGCAGCCAGAGACAAAGAGAGATCATCTGTTTTTACTCTAATGATGGCTTGGGAAGCAGTGGAGCCAGCTAACATAATCACCCGTAGAGGAAAAAGCCACCTCAGAATTGCACAGTTTTAAAATGAGCTCACATCTCTTCAATTACAGGATTATGGCTTTTCATAATTCCATGCCAAAGCCTGGACTGGAACGCACAAAGTTAAAGGGACTGAAGATGAAGGAAGAGAGGAGGGCACAGACTTGGATGAGGGAAGAGAAACAAGAAATAAGAGTAGCATGCTGTTATTTTTTAATACACCTATAGGTGGCTGAATAACAAGCCATAATGGCCACAAGGTTTGATGTATGTCAGCAAATGCCTTACCTCAGCCTTGAGGTTTACAGGGGGAGCTTGATCTTCAACCATTGTTTAGTAACCATTCAAATTTGCAATAGCAGTGTGGTGACTTATGACCAGTCAGAATCAGAATCAAGCTGGAAGAGACCTTGAAGGTCTTCTAGTCCAGCCCTATCCTCAAGCAGGAGATCCTATACCATTTCAGACAAGTGACTGTCCAATCCTTCCAGTGATGCATCACCCACAATGTCTGGAGGCAAGTTGTTCCACTGGTTAACAGTCCTGTGAGGAAGTTTCTCCTTAATTCTAGGTTGCTTCTCTCCTTGATTAGTTTCCATCCATGGTTTCTTGCCTCACCTTTGGTGCTTTGGAAAATAAACTGACCCCTTCTTCTTTGTGGCAGCCCCTCAAATCCTGAAGGAGTGCTATCATGCCACCCCTAGTCCTTCTTTTCTCTAGACTGGTCATACCCAAATCCTGCAACTGTTCTTCACGTTTTAGTCTCCAGGCTTTTAATCATCTTAGTTGTTCTTCTTTGCACTTTTTCCAAGGTCTCAACATCTTTTTTGTAACGTGATGATCAAAAGTGGATGCAGTATTTCAGGTGTGGTCTTAAATAAGGCTTTATAAAGCGGTACTGATGCTTCATGTGATTTTGATTCTATGCCCCTGTTTACACAACCAAGGATGGTATTACCATTTTTGGCTGCCGCCGCACAAGGCTGCCTCATATTGAAGTGATTGTCCACTAGGACTCCAAGGTCCCAGTTAACTGTTTTTGAGCCAGGTTTTGCCTAATCTGTATTTTATATCTTTGATCCTCGCATTTATGACTATCGCGGCATTCCCATGGTCACACGATCAAAATCCAGGCCCTTGGCACTTGCTCCCTGGCTCTGGCTTGATTTGACATGCTGGTCATTTGGAAGCACTTCTGAAAGCATTTGGTCTCCACCCCACAAAACATGAATTTATCCTTTCAGTGGAACAACAGTAGAGCAGGTATAAAGAAACATGTCCCTACCAAATGATTAGAGCAAGGGTCCCCAAACTTGGCAACTCCCAGGGAGTTGAAGTCCACAAGTCTTAAAGTGGCCAAGTTTGGAGACCTCTGGATTAGAGCAACTAATGAAAAGTCACTTCCCTGTGTTTCCTCCCCAGCAAACCATCTCCAGCTTTTAGAGCTTTTGCTTATTGACTAAGACAAATGAAAGATTGTTTAATTAAAGAGTGATTAAGCAACGAATGGAAAGTAACCTCCCTATATTTTCCCCCCCACCAAACATCTCCAACTTTTAGAACTTTTGCTCGTTAACTAAGAAGAATGAAATATTGTTTCATTAAAGAATGTAGAAAGACAGACCTTGTCACCTTCTTCAATTTCACAGATCTTCTCAGCTGTTGTGGGGTTAAATGTGGGGAATTTCTTTCCACTTTTTGACTCATGCCATTCATTATTAATAAATATCTAGAGAAAGAGAAAACAAATGGATCAGAAGAAGCATTGACAAGACTACTGTATCCCTTGCTTGGTTTGTCTCCTTTGTTGCTTGAATAGCTCTAATATTTATCATATTCAGGAACAGTGTATCATATTCACCCCATCAAAATAAGACGCAGGCTGGCTGTAATACTGGGACCCAGGCACTTACTCCCCAGTGGTCATCCTAGAATATGGAGGAGCTCAGAAACAAGGTGGGTTAGAATAGTGAAGTTTCCAACCATCAACTGCTGTGATGACCTGGGGTGTGGCACAAAGGCAACACAGTCAGTTAATCAATAAGAGTCCCTTTATTAGCTCCAACTTTGCCCCCAGTGTCCTAGTTACCTTCTGGCTGGAGAAAAACTCTCCAAGGAACAGCCTTTAACTGCAGGGAATCAAGTCCAAAATGTGGTCAACAAAAACTGTAACTATAAGTCCAATCGAGGCAAGATGAGGTGATTAGTTTGGCAGGGCAGGAGAAAGAATTCCAGACGTGAAGGCACAGCAAAACTCAACACGCTTGGAAAAATGCCAGGAACACAGATAAGCAAAGTCAACACCAGATAAACTCATGTTTGCTCCCAGCAACTACCGCATGGAGCCTGTATTTCTTTTAAACTTTCATTCCCAGGTGTGGCTAATGAAGGGAATCAGGGCCCTTTCCTCCCCCATAAGCCATTCAGCCCACATTGCTCTCTTCTCCGTTCCTCCTTGTGTGCCCTAGGATGAAGAGGGGATGGGCCTGGGTCTTCCTCTGAATTCGCTCTCCCTTATTCTATCTCTTCCCTGCTCTGCCCAGCTGGACTTTGCCCTTCCCCAGTTTCCTCCACAGCCAACGGAGCCACACTCGCACTCCCTGTCAGCTGTTCATCTTCCTCCTCAGATTCAGATTCCGACAGGGGTATGACAACTGCACATCACAGTGGGAAGTAGTAGTCATGGATGTAGCAAACATGCCAATATTTATTGATGCAGTTTCAACAGAAAAAGTAAATCACACTGAAGTCCAGGAGGCCAATTCACAAATGCAATTCGATATCCATGAGATAAGGACTATAAAATTCCAAGGGACTACTCTTGTTATTTTGCTGTGATGGATATCACTGCTCAGTTAGTGTAATATGGATTTGCCCCCTTCCATTGGTACAATGATTAAGCTATTGGGCTTGTTGGCTGGAAAGACCCAAGCGCCATGCAACAGGGTGAGCTCCCATCACTTGCCTCAGCTCCTGTCAACTTAGCCGTTCGAAAGGATGCAAATGTGAGTAGATAAATAGGTACCACTTTGGTGGGAAGGCAACAGTGCTCCATGATGTCATGTTGGCCACATGACGATGGAGATGTCTTCCGACGGTGCTGGCTCAATGGCCTTGAAACAGAGATGACCACTGCCCCCCTATAAATAGCAACAACTAGAAGAGTAAGATCTGCAGGGATTCCTTTGCCATTTTTTTAACTCTTCCATTAGTGATAGCTCTTTATTTGTATCCTGCCTTTATTACTTTTACAAATTATACTTTTTACAAATAACGCAAGGTGGCGAACCTATCCGAAACACCTTTTTCCTCCGCCTAGTTTCTCCACAACAACAACAACCCTGTGAGGTGGATTGGACATAAATTCCCCAGGAAAAAGCTTTTTCGGTCATGGTGTCTAACTCCAGAGGCTAAACTGAATAACCTTTTGTTGCAGGTAAAAAAACAAGAGAGGTTCCCAGGATGTCGAATGTTATTTTTCTTAGTTGCAATTGAGCCTGCTAATTAGTTTTAACTTGTTTTTATGGCCCAGTAGTAGATTTAATTACTATTATTATTGCATTTGATTTGTAGGTTCTGTAGCTGAAATGGCGGCTTTGTTTGGAAATTTAAAGGGCCTGTAAATCACCATGGGGGAGACGGAGAAGCATTTGTTTTAAAGGGTGGTCTTATAATTTCAAGAAAACCTACATAAACATGCCTGGAGAATTACAGATTGCCGAATACAGGTAGTCTTTACAATCCCTTGCAGCAATTTAGAATAAAATAGAATGAATGAGCTGGAAGGGACCTCGGAGGTCTTCTAGTCCAGCCCCCTGCTCAAGCAGGAGAACCTATACGATTTATATCTGTTCGTTCAGCCACTATAGTCTTCGACTTAAAACCACAATTGAGCCCAAAATAACCTCAAACTGTCTACCGTGGACTTCACTCCATTCTTAAGAGGTCTGTCAGGGGGCGTCCATAAGCGCACCAGCGTGCCTACCGTCCCTGTCCTACTGTCCCCATGTAGTCATACGCATTTATTATGCATATACTTATACCTGTTTATACTTATATGTTTATATGTTATGTTCATATTTATACTTGTTTTCTCATACACGGTTGATGAACTAAACTAAATAAACTAAATAATAAATAAATAAATGTCAGAGCCAAAGTAGCAGTTGCACACCAAATAGAATTGTACTTGATTCTATTGCCTAAAAGGTGGGTCATAATTAGAGGGTGAGGGGTGATTTTTTTTTCCTTTCTGAAAAATGTTCTGAATGGTCTGCATTGGGTGTCCAATTATTTTGCAAAGCTCATAGTTTTTTTTTTTAAATGTTCCCAATTCATAACTGTGTTATTATTGGAAGCCAAAGAAAGGTGCGGGAATTAGAGATCTCTCTGAAATGGAAAATATAAAAAGAAATAAATATTTAAGTCTGGTAGAGGTCGGAAAACTCTAAAAACTAGCTACCCGAATTAAATTATCAGTTCTCCCAACAGACCATAGGAAGGTCTAATTGTTTTCCAAAGGTTGTATTTAATGTTGCAGGCTGAAGCCTACTTTCCTTTCAGTTTTAATTCAGTCAGTGATATTTCAAACTAAGTCATCGTTGAAACATTTACAATAAAGCTGTAGATGTTTTAAAGATCACAAGGGTTAGCTGTAACAATAACGCCTGCTTTGACCTATCTCTTGGTTACTAGCAGAATGTTATTTCTTTATAGGAGTTAGTCTGACCGATTTGAACACGCAAAGATAAGACTTAGCTATTCCATTTTCTGTAAGTCTAGAGCGCAAACGTGCTGCCTTTCTATAGTAGAACTAGATCTTGGAAATGGTTTCCTATTGGGAGTTCAGTTGGCTCTGACAATATCCATCTTACAGAAAAAGTTGAAGACAGAACTATGCTGAAAGGGTATTTTGTAATGAAGACTTACAACCTTTGTCATTGGAACATTTTAGGGACTTGGCGATGTTACATGCTCGGATTTTACTCTTTGTTGTAAGGCCCAGAGAAACAGTTGAGATTGTGGAACAATATAAATTAGATAAACTTCCCTCGTTTTTTAAATCAGGTACCTTAAGCAAACTGCACATTATGAAATGTACAAAACACAATATCTGATATTTTCAATTAAGGATATTTGGGTCACAGAAGAAAACCCCATTTGTTAAACGTTATTTGGACTAAAATGCAACTAAAAGGAAGGAAACTTCTATTTAAGGCAGCATCTTTAGGTTTTATTAAGCAGACTGTCATCCCCCCAAAAGAAATTTGCTAGATCATTTCAAAATTCAGCAGCATAATTGCAGAACTGTAAATGGTAAAAAAAAAAAAAATACTTACTCGGCCCAGTTTAAAAATAAACTATATGGTCATGGCAATCAGGAATTTATGCAAATTGATTTATACAATAATTTGTAAGAGCCTTTGGTGGCGTCAAGTTCAAAGAACTTTCTTTCATTTTAGCAAAGTATGTAGTGCCCTTGGAAAGCATGATTCCTCATTAGCATTCAAAAATAGGGACAGGAAAATATTTCTAATGGATAGTGTTGAAGAGTGTTTCTTACAAAATTCTGGCTACTTTTCTACTTTTCTTGCTCCTATTAGAGACCAGACAACTATCAGTAATAAAAGTGTTTAAAAGCACAGAAAGTATTACCTATAATAGAAAAGGAAAAAAATTAGAAAATTTATATTAAGAAAAACACCACCAGTTAGCAACTTTTGTTTTCCTTTTAAAGATCTGGAAATTTTTCAGACATTTAAACCAGAGAACGTGCTTAGCATCGTTAGAATTTGCTTAGATTTTTATAGGCAGAATGCCAATGTTATCCTTACTTAAGTACAAAAACAATTACATTTGACGTGACAATATCCACAATGGGTGGTATCCATATCGTATAGAGACTTGTCATTAAAGACAATTCAAAAGATCTGCTTAAATATTTGCTTTTGACCCCACATCAATTTAAATGTATGTAAATGTAAAACAGATTCTGACTTGAAACCATCTGAGCTACATCTCCGGACTGCCCCAAAATATATATTGTTTTAATTATGTGCCATCAAGTTAATTTTAACTCCTAATGACTCATAAGAATTTTTCTCCATGATGATTAAGAAGGAAATAATATCACAAAATTGTTAGTTTCATACTCTGCAGTCATTCCCATTCATAAACTAGTTTGAGTCAAGGTTTATTTGATTCTTATCTCAGCTTTTGTTCCTATACAAGTAACTCCAAGCCATGGACTCGCACAATACTCTTCCTTCCTATTTTTCTATTCTAGTTCCACTTAAGAATAGTTCTAACTAATTCATTCTAACTAAGTTTATTTAGTGGCAGGGATAGTCAAGTCAACTCAATGTTTATTACAGTCAAAGACCAGAGCAAGTTAAAAACACTTTAAGGAATATCCAGTTAAAAAACGCTAGACTAAAATGATAACAAAAAAAAATCTATATTAAAATCACAACTGGGCATCTAATCTTGTCAGTTGCACCCGAATAAAATACAGCACGGCCCAACTATAGTATAATAATAATCCTGAAACTGTGAAGCTCATAGTCATTAAATACTAAAATGTAAGAGAGTGATAATACAAAAGGGTTTGCTGCATTAATTGTGTAAAATGGTTATGATGGATTAATCCACCTGTTTCCGATGGATTGTCGGTGCTGCTGCAGGGGGATATAAAACCACATTCTCCCTTTTGGATCAGATAAGTTTCTTTCATTGTTATTGCCAGATTAATAAACAGTGTGCATATTTATGTGTTTGGTGCATGTGTGTATAGCATGTGGGTGTGGGTGTCCGTGGGTGTGTGGGTGTAAGGAGAGATGCTATATGTGCCTTATTTTCAATTACTACTGTACTTTATATATTCATTCATTCATTCATTCAATTTCTGCAGCCACCCATCTCTCAGCCAAGTGACTCTGGATGGCTTACAATTTTAAAATATAAAACAGTTCAAACCACTTCAAAATAAATAGCCTTTTAAAGAGCCTAGTAAAAGTCAAGTAACACATGGGTTTTTCCAGATGCCAAAGGTGAGAATCACAAGCTCCAGTGAAATGTTAACGTTATTGCGCTAAGCATCCTTAATCGAGCCATCTTAGCAAAAACAATTCAGGAACTGGAAATCACATAAATACAGCCCTGGAGCTAGCCAAATCTGATAAAAGCTAATCTTAAAATGACTTTTTCCTTCTATTTTGGAATGTGGCAGAGAAATTTTAGTCTGAGAAAAATCCTTTTCTTTCTCTCACACTAAGAATCTCTGCAACTGCAACAATCAATGTTGAACTAAAATTTGAGTGAATGTGTTTTTATTAACATTTATTAACATCCCCATCTCTTTCCAGGCCTGCAAGACAGAAATGCATCCAGAGGATGGGAAGTTTACCATTACTCCACTGATGGAAAGTGAAGGATTATGAATGGGTTTTGTTCCATATTTATTGTTTCCAATTCCACATTTCTATATAATTATAAATCTACATCCTTGGAGCCCAAGGAATGACGTGATAAAACAAGAACCACAACACTGCTATGCAAATGCCAAAAGTATTATGACTTCACAATGCTTTTTTGTTCTATTGGCATCTTTGTAGTTAAAACAGACACCCATGCTAGGGAGATCCACAACCAAACAAGCTTTTTATATCGCAGCTTTCTTGGCATAATAGTTAAGGGAAATCCTAGTTTAAAAGATGCGTGCAAACCTTTAAAAATTCCACCTTTTG
This sequence comes from Pseudonaja textilis, assembly GCF_049901715.1. Classification (NCBI taxonomy): domain Eukaryota; kingdom Metazoa; phylum Chordata; class Lepidosauria; order Squamata; family Elapidae; genus Pseudonaja; species Pseudonaja textilis. The sequence continues at coordinate 7,136,164 of NC_142002.1, read as the reverse complement.
ATGTATTTTTATCATTTCCAAATAAATGCAAACATGTATACAACACATTCGATAATTGAGGTTTTGGTTTATATTGTTTGCATTGTATTGTATTTATCTTTTTTTAAATTATTTGTAAGCTGCTCAGAATAATTGGTAGTCAAGTGGCCTAAACAGTACAAATAAACCGATCAATTAGATTTCACAGCCAAACCTAAAAAGTCTTAAGCACATTTTAAAAAGTAAGGAAGAGTATGACAATCTGCTACACTGAAGAGAAATTTCTTTATGCAAATGTGATTTATATTATATTAAATATATTCCATTTGCGCCATTAGTGGAATTCTTACTTTCTTTCTTTCTTGTGTTTACTTTGCTAGTTTCTCTGCTTATCCACTGATTTTGTAACCACCGTCTTCCAATTGCAACTCTGGGTAGTGAACGTAAACATAACATCTTATGAGTGGGGCAATCACGTAAATATGATTAATCCACTCATAATAGATTCATCCAATTCATAATCTAGCTTCATTTTCAGGTTTCTATTTTCTTACTTCAGATCATTTCTCAAAGAGAGGGAAAAAGAACGGACCTCATCTTTTAAATATTAGAGTTGGATTTCAAATGCATCTCTGATTCCATCCACCTTCTCCATCCACCGCGAAGGGAAAAAAATGAAATTAGTACGATTGAAACCGGCTAAATGAAGTGGAGCCCTTCCAACTAATCCACTTTTAAAAATTGACCAAATTTTAGAAGAGACTTGAGAAAGAAAGCAAATCTAAAATCCTTGACCCAATGCGTTGTTTTGTTAAAACAGCCAAGATGGTGGGATATCTCAGAAACTAAGCATCCATCACAGGCTGGTTGTCTTAAAACTTTTTTTAAAAAGCACAGGACAACACTGTACAGATGATAAAAACAGTGCAATCCAGTCACTCTCAAAGTATGGAATAGGAATATTGGGTGAGAGAGAAATTCCCCGGAGATGGGCTCCAGCACAAGTATGGAAGCTCAGAAAAATTAAATCTCTGATCCCAACGACCAAGTCAGATTGGATCCTGCAATATTATCCTGGGACATGTATATTTGTCTTCCTTTGTATAGGAATAAGCTATATTTCCTCTAACACAACAGTCTTCAGGATGCAATCTCCAAAACAGCTATTCAGACTAATAATTGCAATCAGAATGCTATCTCGCTAACAGTCCTATGCGTTTTATGATCCTTTTCCACCTTTTTCTCACACGCATAGACTACTAGAGACAGACCAGGAATATTTCTAGTTGTCATTAAAGATTTCTTTTTTTAAAAAAAAAATGCTTTTTGGGCTATCCAAGTCAGATCTTATCCCTGTAATTCTGGGGAAGCCCCTCCCTCACTTGGCCTCCAGTTGAAATGTTTTTTGAACGGTTCTTGGCAGGTGTGTGAAACGTTTTATGCTCAGCCCCATCACTGTTACACCACAGATAACTGGAAGCCTGGTGAAAATGCTCATCACCTCCACAGCCTCTTAAGACGCGAGAGCTACCTGGATCACACAAATGATGAACTTGGTGTGTTCTGGAAGTGCAAACCAAAAACAAAAAACCCGCTTCCACCATTCTTTCACAAGACCCCTGCTGACTGACCTGGGGATCTAAATGGAGAACTTCCAACCTCTGGAGTGGCTACTGGATCCATGGTTAGACTCTGCCTATCCCCCTCCTCTTGCTCTCTCTTCTCTCCTCCCACCTTTTGGGTTATCAAAGTGATGTCCTTATTTCTCACTGTGTTCCTTCGTCATTGTTTTGCTTTCTTGTTCTGTTATTCTACTTCAGTTTACACACCTGTTCATTTTTCTTCCTTTAATTACTGCAAGCCACTTAGAGTAGCGCCACAGCGAGAGAAGTGGAAAATAAATTTAAAGAAATAAAAACCTTCCATACGCTATTGAAGAATTATAGAAGGGCAGCGAAACCTCGACGCCATGCATCTTCCTGGAAAAGAATATAAAAGGGAACCTGCAAAGCTCAGTGGACAGGTGTTTAAGGAACACCTGGGAAATCCTCACCCCCAAGGAGAAGAGCTCCCAAAGAGGCTGCTTTAGATTTCACTTTCCTTAGTAGATTCAGGGCTCCCCCTCCCAAAAAAAAAATCCAGGAAGCCTCTTTTGGCACTGCCCACCCCCCCCAAAAGTTAAAATTAAAAGTTAAGAATTTAAAATCAAAGCTTCTATGATATTGCAACCCTATTTCTTTCTTTTGCAGAAAACCCTGGGGGTTCTTCTCCTTTAACTCCACCAAGGATGTAGCAGTTGGGGGTGGGGGGGAAGTGGAGGCTCCCAAACATATTATATAAAAAGCAATTTAATAGTAAAATGTTTAGCTTGCATCATGTTTCATGTCCAGAAGTGACTTATTTCTATGGGTATGAGATTAAACCTTTAAAAGCCCCACCTAAACCTTTTTATATAATATGAGAACCTCCACTTTCACCCCCCTTCTGCTGCACCCTCAGTAGAATAAATGAGAGGAAATCCCTTTTTTTCCTTCCCTGCAATGACTTCTGACATTCTTTATTGACCAATGGGTTTCTTTGCCTTGAATAAAAATTAGGTAGGGCTTAGCTAGTTGTGATGCCTTGGGGATAATTGCCGCCCCTTCTCCTCCCCAAAAGGCAGCTGGAACAAATGACTCAATCCCCTCTCCCACTTTCCCTTTAGAAACATTTATTGTTAGATTTTTTTAAAAATCCCACCTTTATTACTTTATAAGTAACTCAAGGCAACACACATACCTAATACTCCTTCCTCCTCGTATTTTCCCAACAGCAACTGACCACCCTGTGAGGTGGGTTGGGGTTGACAAAGAGGGACTGGCCCAAACTCACCCAGCTGCCTGCCCTATGGCAGGACTAGAATTCATGGTTTTAGCGAGGCGCCTTAACCAAACTGGCTTTCCAAACGCTTAAAAAGCATTTGTTGGAAAAGAAAAAAAAATACTAAGGAACTAAGTACTTTCCGAAACTCTCCGTTTTAAAAAAAAGTTTTACTTCAAAGATAGTTAAGCAAAAACAACCCTAAAAGGAAAAAGGGGAAAGATAAAAAACCCCTCACACGTGCGCAGTCACACAGCACGCTTCACCTGATTATTGAATTAACCCCATTCTACTGGATGCATCCCACTCATGGAAGCCTTCGTGGGCTCATCCGGCGAGCCCCAGGAATCAATGCCAGGCTTCCTCCCCCATTCAAGCCGGTTGCCCAGATGCGACCGCTCAGGTGGCAGCGAGTCGTAGGAACCCAACGACCCGCGTATCCTTCCCCCTACCTTGGTGAACTGGACCTCCAAGTTCCTTATCGGGTGAGGGAGGGGCACGGAAGCCGCCTTCTCCGTCTGCCCGTTCTCCAGGGCTCCGTTAAGCGCTGCCATCCCGCACACAACGCACACTCGCTCGCTCGCTCACTCTCCGAGTGGGTCCGGTTGCGCGCGCCCCGCAAGACGCACCGCCGAGCAAGAGAAACCCCGCCGCGCTCTGCCTTTTTAAGAGCGCTTCGCTCCGGGCTGGCTGGCGGGCGGGGGGAGGCGGAGGGCTAGAGGCTTGGCCAGATGCTATCCACGCCCACTCGAGTCCGGCCCGCGCTGGACCAGCTGCAGGTGAGCGGAGGATGGCCGAGCCAGCGCCGGCTCCGGCGGCTGTTCGGAAGAGGCGAGAGCAAAGCGCGCGCAGGCATGGCCAGGAGGGGAGGTGTCCCTCGGTGACTCCAAAGCGGAGCAGCTGTCCCGTGGATCCCAGCTGCGATTCCCTAGACGCCCCCTCCACTTCCTTCCCCTTCGCCAAACAATGCTGGTGATTGTGCCAAAAGCTGGCTTGGGGGTGGCCAAGAAGGGGTGGGAAAGAGTTAAGGTTTCCCCCCCCCCTTCCCCTTCTTCCTCTCCGTTGCAACGGGTGTGGGAGCCTGAAGCGCGCAGGACGTCCAACGAAAAACAAGAGAGAGAAGCCTCGGAGGAAATCATCTGTGTTACAACGCGGCGTTCGTTCTCCGGGTGGAAAGAGAAGGGGCTACTAGGCGGACTCCTCGCGAGAAGGAATGAGCTCACATCGGACTAACTCCTAATCAAAAACGGCCCCAGAAAGTCCAGTTTTCTCCTTCTCCTCCTCCCTCCTGGAACATAAACATGCGTGTATAGGGAGAGACATCGCTTCACAAAGATTTTATGCCAAGGGCTGATGGATGGAGGAAGGAGCGCTGGGTGTTGCACATCCTCTGTGCGTGTACATGTGTTGTGTTGGCACTCTCAGTTTAGCCTTCCTGCCTTGGCTGTAGGGCAACCTTGTGTCCAACCTTGGCAACTTGAAGTCTTGTAGGTAGATGCCAACTCTTAGAATTCCATGGCAGCCCTGGCTGGCTGGAGAATTCTGAGAGTTGAATTCCCCAAGTCTTAAAAATGGCCAAGACTGGACACCCTTGCTGTAGGGGTGGACCAGCTGTAGGGGGTGGAGAGAAATTCCTATTTGGTCAAGGGTTCTGCTTTTTTAAAATGGGGACTAGATGGCTGATTTTGCTCATTTGACTATGCCTTACAATGTGTTGGATTGAGAGTGAACTGCAATGGTGAGATTCAGAAAATTTTATTACCATGGGCACAGCTTGGTGGCCCTGCAGGAGAAGGATACTGCAAAATCCCATTCCCTCCCCACTCCACTAACCTGCTTTCCAGCTCCGTTCTCCTGTGCAGGGCAACAAAAGACCCAGCCGATCAGCTGGGACTCAGGAGGCAGAGAATAGCTGGGTTTGGCGGGGCCAGTCAGAGGTGCTTTTGCCGGTTCTCTGAACTACTCAAAATTTCCGCTACCAGTTCTCCAGAACTGGTCAGAACCTGCTGAAGACCACCTCTGGAATGAAGGCATATTATTTCAGCCCATCCAGTGAGGTGTATTAACCATGGTTTGACCCAGCCCACTGGATCTCCCCTTCTCTTGAGGGCACTGTTTAAATGCCTGTGCAAGGCAGAGAATAGCACTGGCCAAGTTTTGGGGTGCCTTTTTCATTCCTGACCCCTGAAAGGTCCTTCTTGTTAAACTCAAGGAATCTGCTGGCATAGTCAAGCATCTCCCATCACATTTTGAGTAGGTTTTGCATTGCTAGTGACTTGATTTTGATTGATTGATTGATTCAGGGCTGGCCCAGGGGTGTGGACAAGAGCAGTCACTGTGGCAGTCACAATAATAGCCATAGCACTTAGACTTCTATACAACTTCACAGTGCTTTATATCTTAAACGGTTTACAGAATCAGCATATTGCCCCCAACAATCTGGGACTTCAAAGGGTGAAAAGCTGAGACAACCTTGAGTCGATCAGGATTGAACTCCTGGCAGTGGGCAGAGTTAGCTTGCAATACTGCATTCTAACCAGTGGGAGGGAGGGAGGGAGGGAGGGAGGGAGGGAGGGAGGGAAGGAAGGAAGATAGCAATAGCACTTAGGCTTATATACCGCTTCACACTGCTTTATAGACCTCTGTAAGAGATTTACAGAGTCAGCCTATTGTTCCCAACAATCTGGGTCCTCATTTTACCCACCTTGGAAGGATGGGAGGCTAAGTCAACCTGAAGTTGGTCACGATCGAATTCCTGGAGTGAGCAGATAGTTAACCTGCTATACTGCATCCTAACCATTGCGCCACCCCAGCTCTGGTGGTGTCATAATGCAGTTGATTCTGGTTCCATTGTTTTATGTATGACACAGTTTTAAAAAAGTGTTTTGATTGCATTCTCATAAGTCCCCACTCATGAGGGTTTAAAAAAAAAAACATGCCCTGCAGATACCCCTGAATTGACCACTAAGTTTATCATTTTGGGTCTTGAGATAAACTAAGATGGTTAGTGGTCAGTGATATAAAAAAGGCACTAGATCTTTTTAAATTGTGGCTAAGGGAATGTTTCACCTAATGAAGAGAAGACCTGCACGATAGTTGTCTTCCAAAACTTGGTTCTGACCTGGGCTTCCCAAGACCATGAAGCAGACTCCTCGTCCTGATAACCCCGCCCTCACCCCCGCTGGCATTCTTTATTTTTTATTTTTTAAAAAATATATTTTTATTAAATTTCTTTTGTTACATCATAAAACATCATGGTATCAACAACATTCTTGGCATCTATACAGGTTTTGGGTTTAAATATAATACATTATATTACATTTGTCTAGTACTGAATAATAGCTTTAACTATAATTACTATTCTTATATCTTTATATAATTTACAAAATTTTATTTAGGTTAAAGGGAATTCCTCTCCAGCAAAGTCCCGGCAAACAGTCTTTCATGAGATTTCACAACTACAGACCTTCATCAGGCTTGGAGAGTTGCCAGGATGATATCTTCCAAACGCCACACTGTAGTAGCAATTACTTGGCAAGAAGACAGGAACAGATCTTCACTCTAATGAATTGATCTAATTTTCTCCTGTAAACCCCACTTCCCTTTCACTCCTCTTTTATTCCCTCTGGGAGGGGCTATTCACCATCCACCTGAGCCTTTACTCCTGAATCAACCCTTGTTCCTTAATTGTTCCCTTCTCCTGGCAGTTCTGTGCATGCACACATTGGGAATAGGCTCCAGCTATTCTTCTGCCTCACTGATCTCTAACTCCGAAGGCAGCTGATAACTGTCCCAGACAGCCATGGCTCCATCTCTGCCTCTGACACAGAGCCCTCGTCAGAGCCTTCCCCAGACTCCAGGACTGGCCGATGTTCCTCCCCAACTTCCCCTCTCTCTGAGTCTGCTGCCAGCTCTTCTGGCCACTGGTGGGCCACAATATACTTGAAGGGCTCTCACAGGGAAGAAGGGCTTGATTTATCCTCCAAAGTACCTGAGGTGCGGACAAGAAGCAATGAGAGGAAGGTCCTTAGAAGGAGATCCAATCTGGAAATAAGGAGGAAATCCCTGATGGTGAGAACCATTAATCAATGGAACTTGCCTCCCAGAATTGTGGATACTTCTGGTTTTCTTGGGGTTTTTTTTCTTTGAAAAGGTTTTGCTTCTTATCCAAGAAGCTTCTTCGGTTCAGAAGATGCTTCTTGGATAAGAAGTGAATTGTTTTCAGAGGGGAAAAAAACCCCAAGAAAGTTCAGTTGCCTTTTTTTTTTTTTTTTTAAAAGCACTTTTTGGACAGCCATGACTTGGACAATCGAGAATCTCCATAGACATCAATTGTTGGAGGTTTTCAAGAAGAAATTGGATAATTCATGTTTCCAGAATGGTATAAATCCTCCTTTGGGCATGGAGTTGGATTAGAAGACTACCAAGGTCTCTTCAAGGTTGACTCAGCCTTCCGTCCTTCCGAGGTGGGCAAAATGAGGACACAGATTATTGGTGGACAATACTCTGACTCTGTAAACCTCTTAGAGAGGGCTGTAAAAGCACCGTGAAGACGTATATAAGTCTAAGTGCTGTTGCTCTTTCAGACAAAGTGCTGTCCAATCTCTTCTTAGAACCTCCAGTGGTGGAGCACCCACAACCTCTGGAGGTGAGCCATTCCACTGAATAATTGTTCTGGTAGGAAATTGCTCTTTAGTTCTAGGTTGGTTCTTTCCTTGATTGGTTTTTGTTTTTTGCCTTGAACTGAATTCTTGATTAGAATTCTTTCACTTTTGCCAATCCATTGTGTCTGTAATTTTCACACATCTAGATGCACAAACATTCTTGTTGCACTCATACCCAGCCTTTCTCTTGGATTACATTTGCCATCAAGCCTACTTGCCATATCTTGGATTGTGTGAATTCTACTCTGCAACTGCATTGGGCTGGAGAAACCAGTTCCATGAAACGTGCATGAATTAGCGCAGCACAGAATCTGTTTCTGTTGCTATTCCAGCCCAATGAGCAGAGGTGGTATTCGGCAGGTTCTGACCAGTTCTGGAGAACCGGTAGTGGAAATTTTGAGTAGTTCGGAGAACTGGCAAATACCACCTCTGACTGGCCCCGCCCCCATCTATTCTCTGCCTCCCGAGTCCCAGCTCATCGGCTGGGTCGTCTTTGGTTGCCCTGCACAGGAGAATGGAGCTGGAAAGCAGGTTAGTGCGGTAGGGGTGGGGAATGGGGATTTTGCAGTTTTCTTCCCCTGCCACGCCCACCAAGAACCGGTAGTAAAGATTTGATTTATTCAATAAACCATAGTTATAGAGGGAACTACCTCACCTTGTCTGGGTTTGGAAGCTAAGTAGGGTCATGCCTGATTAATATTTGGATGGGAAATTAAAATCCTTGGGCTAGACTGGAAAGTTTTTTAAAAAAGAAACAATTTGGAAGAATTTGATGAGAAACCCTATTCATGCTGAGGGGTGGTGGTGGAGTGGTATGGAATGATAAAACATGCATCATGGCATCATGATGCAATGCATAAGGGGGCCTATGCATCACTATGTCCTTGTACAAGGCTGATCATTCTGGCACCACCACAGTTTTCTGTAGACACTGAGGTCTGTTTCATTGCTAAGTGAGCAGCCTGGGTCCATGCAGCCAGTGGGAGTCAAGCATGATTCAAAAGTCAGTCTTCTTTGAAACAAATTGTGGCTTTGTGGGAATTGTGACCCTGTAAAAATAGCCTGCTTGGATTGGGAGGGGAGGGAGGGAGGAGGGAGGAAGGAAGGAAGGAAGGAAGGAAGGAAGGAAGGAAGGAAGGAAAAGAGGGAGGGTGGGAAAGAAAGAGGGAGGAGGAAAGAAAGGATGCAAGGAAGGAAGAAAGGAAAGGAAGGAAGGAAGGAGGCAGGGACAGAAGAAGGAAGTAAGGAAAAGAGGAAGGAAAGAAGGAAAAGACGGACTAAGAAAGATTGAAAGGAAAAGAGAGGAAGGGAAGGATGTAAGGGAAGGAAGGAAGGAAGAAGAAAGGGAGGGGAAAGGGGATAAAGGAAGAATAGAAGAAAAAGAGAGGAAGGGAGGGAGGATGGAAGGAGGGAAAGAGGGAGGGGGGGAAAGAGGAAGGGAGGAACATGGAAGGAAAAGGGGTGAGGGACAGAAGGGAATTCATTTGCCATCATATTAAAACTCCCATTTATCCATAAATGATGTTTGATCATGTATATTTTCCCCGTTCCAAATTAAATCCGTTCACTCTGGCATCTGTTAGAGTGAAAAGCCACCTTTGTCCTTAAAGAATCTGTCTGGAATCAGCTTTCCGGGTAGGTGACTCAGGCTCTGCCTGGAGGCTGGAGGATGTCAGAAACACATTTCAATTGAGGCAGAACTAACTTTCACCAGAGCGATCAGAAGAAAACAAGGCAGGAAGAACAGGGAATGGTGCAGAGAATACGCATCCTGCTTTCTGGGTCTGGGCAGAAGGCTTCTCAGTGCTGAAAGCCATTCATTCTCCCTCTCAGATTTCCACAAATTTGAAGAGGCAACCTCGAACCTCGTTCCAGGCCCCATCTCAGCATTGACTCAGACAAAGATCTCAGGACAACCTGCCCTCTGAAACGGGCATATGACAAAATCTTTTGGCTGAACGGCAGCAATTATCGGACATTAATACAATTAAGCGAGTCCAGAAGTATTTCACGAGAAGAGTACTACACTCCTCTGCTCGCAACAGAATACCCTACATCACCATCGCCGCCTACAGTTGGACTTAAGTGTAGTACACAAAATTATCTGCTACAATGTCCTGCCTGTCAATGACTCCTTCAGCTTCAACCGCAACAATACAAGAGCACACAACAGATACAAACTCAATGTTAACTGCTCCAAACTTGATTGCAGAAAGTACAACTTCAGCAATAGAGTGGTCAATGCCTGGAATGCACTTCCTGACTCTATTATTACATCCTCTAACCACACTCCTTTGACCTTAAACTATCCACTATTTACCTCACCCCATTCCTAAGAGGTCTGTAAGGGATGTGCATAAGTGCACATTCTTAGCCAAGGGAGCCATCATTGTCCAAAGACACTTTTGTGGTCATGTGGCCAGCAGGACTGTATACCAAAGTGCATGGAATGCTGTTATCCTTCCCACCAAAGTGGTACCTATTTATCTACTCACATTTGCATGCTTTCGAGCCGCTAGGTAGGCAGGAGCTGGGGTAGTTTAGGGGAACTCGCCCTGTCCTGAGGTGCTCAGGTCTAAAACCCAGGTTGTTGGCTTTCTAGCCGACAAGATCAGCCTCTTTAACTGTTGAGCCATCGCATCTCATGTTAGTTAAAGTAGCATAAATTAAACTACTTTCATATGGTGGCACAGTGGTTAGAATGCAGTACTGCAGGCTACTTCTGCTGACTGCCAGCTGCCTGCAATTTGTGGGTTCAAATCTCACCAGGCACAAGGCTGACTCAGCCTTCCCTCCTTCTGGAAGGTTGGTAAAATGTTGCGGGCAAGAAGCTGACTCTGTAAACTGCTTAGAGAGGGCTGTAAAAGCACTGTAAAGCAGCATATAAGTCTAAGTGCTATTGCTATTGCTATATCACAAATGTTTGGGGTGCCAAGGAACAATTTAAAATGTCAGAAAGGTTCCATGTGGGGAGTGCTGCTATAGAGAGAGAAAGGGGATTGGACTTTCTTGCAGCATTTGAAAAACAGAACATGGTCCGAAGGCTGAAAACGTAGCCCCTCAAATCCAACAGGCTAAGAACTTGGAATTTAGCAAACGTTGGCAAGTTTTCATTGGGGATTTCAAGGTGGTTGGTTCTGTTTCAATGCATCTCAATGAGCCACGGGTACTGAGAAAGGTGGCTATTGTCCTTCCTTCTTTCAAAAGTCCAATTAGGGGCACATGATTCATGGTTAACAGTGTAAGTCTCTGCCATTAAAAAAAGGCTTTTGAAGGTTGAATATACTTCCCAGGGACAGGATATGGACACATCCACCGAAGCGGTTGGTGCCCCCATCTTCCAGGATGTTTTTCTAACCATTTATGCTAGATTTACACTTTCCTTGGAGTTTCCATCCAAGGAAAACTGAAGTCAATCCTGCTCTGGCCCCCACCCCACCCCCCTTTTTTTGAGATCAAGTATGAACTTTTGGGTTATAGGCTGGTAGTTAGGGGGCGTGCATAAGCGCACCAATGTGCCTACCGTCCCTGTCCGATTGTTTCTTTTTATTTTTCTTATATGTATCCATTTCATGTATTCATAACTATGTTTATACTTATACCTGCTATCTTATAATCACTTGACAAAATAAATAAATAAAAATAAAATAAAATAAATAAATACAAGAGAGAGATGCTTCAGTTGTGTTCGGCTTCTGAGGCAGAGGTGGTATCCAGCAGGTTCTGACCAGTTCTGAAGAACCGATAGTGGAAATTTTGAGTAGTTCAGAGAACGGGCCAATCCCACCTCTGACTGGGGCCACCAACCCCATCTATTCTCTGCCTCCCATTGAGTCCCAGCTGATCGGCTGGGTCTTCTTGTGTTGCCCTGCACAGGAGAATGGAGCTGGAAAGCAGGTTAGTGGGATGGGGAGGGAATGGGGATTTTGCAGTATCCTTCCCCCAGAAATGGGGGTGGGGATGGGGATTTTGCAGTATCCTTCCCCTGCCGTGCTCACTAAGCCACACACATCAAGCCACACCCGCAGGACGTAAATTTTTTTGAATCCCACCACCGGAAGTGTCCCAAATCAACCACGACTGCAGAGTCTCCAAAGTTAAGACCAAACCTCTCTGCAGAGTCGTGTCTATGGGAATGGAGATTTTGCATTCCTGCATTCTCATCTCTGAGGAATCTCTCCCTTCTATAGCTAGCACAACCCAATGACTGTTTATTTACAGTAGCAATTCAGAATTCAATCTGGGGATTCATTGGGAATTTCCCACAGGGAAGGTCCTCATTTCAGCATTCCTACAGAGCACAGCAGGTTCAAGGAAAATAGAAACCCCCAGAGATTTAACGAGAGAAGGCAGTAGTGAGAGGTTGCAGGGCTGCCATTGACCCTGGAATGCTACCTGTCCCCCAAGGTGACTGGGTGCTGACAAAAGTCCCTCCCTTTCAGTATGCATCAATCCAAGTTTGTTTGGCCTTATCCGGGATTATATTATTAAGGCACTCAAACATATTATGTTCTGAAGACCATCTGGAAGCATCTATTAGTCCAGAATGTAAAAGATGAGTTGTTGGTGAATACATGCCAACATAAGCAAGTGACGTGAGTATTAATCCAGGCTCTGAACTGGATGCCCGTTTCATCTCCAGGTGCAAGTCAAAGTTGGCTTTGACCTTTAGAGCCCTAGATGGCATGGTGCTCAGGACTATCTCTTCTACTCAGTTTTGATCCACTCCTTACAAATGCGAACCAATTGTATTACCAAGTTAGGTAATGTAACATCTGCAAGAAGATGTGAGCATTGGAGAGCAGCCAGGACCCCACAATCACAAATTTCCTGAAAGTTCCCTATTTTCAAAGATAAGAAATGGGAAGAGAGTATTCCTAGATGTTCTGCTCTATCATGGCTCCAATGCTTTGGAGGACTCTCCCCAGTAAAATTCAGATACGGATAATCAGAGTTGGAAGGGATCTTGTATGTCATCGTGTAAGTCATAATCTTGTAAGTCATGTCGTCCAAACCACCACCACCTGCCTAAGCAGAAGACCCTATACCCGTGATGGTGAACCTATGGCATGCAAGCCACAGGTGGCACGTAGAGCCATTTGTGTGGGCACGTGACCCCCAGCCAAACTTACCTGCACTGCACATGTGAGTGCCACCCAGCTGGTTTTCAGTCCATTTGAGGTCGTTTTTGCCCTCCCAGAGGCTCGAAGGAAGCCTCTGTAGTCTCGGGAGGCCAAAAAATGGGCCTTCTGGAAATACTGGAAGTGCCAAAACGGGCCCATTTTCAGCCTCCTGGGGCTGCAGAGGCTTCCCTTGAGCCTCCGGGAGGGCAAAAATGGCCTCAAACAGGTCAAAAATCAGCCGGGAGGTGCATGCATGTGCAGTGCAGGTAAGGGGTTGGGGCAGGGGTGCTGCTCACGCATGCACGGGGGCAGGCACATTGCATTGTGGGTGCTGACATGCATGTATTTTTGGCACACCACAACGAAAAGGTTTGCCATCATTGCCCTACACTATTTCTGACAAATGGCAGTCCAATCTCTTCTTGAAAGTCTCAAGTGATGACGCCGTTCCATTGGTTGGTTATTCCCACTGTCAGAAAGTTTCTCCCCTTATTAGCTTTTAGGAAATTATGAAAGAGAACCGTTCAAGCTTTTGATAGCTGAAAGGAGCATCTAGTCATTCATTTCTTGACATTTTTTTTCTTGAGAACTTATATTTTGAACATCATGATTAAAACTTTGAGCTACTTTATCTAACTAAGGCTGTGGATTCTGCAAATGCTTCATTAAGGAATGATTGTTTGTAATCCACCAAAGGTCAACTGATTGCAGCGGACTATAATTAAATCCATGAACAAAAAAACAAAAAAGCAAACTCTTCTTTGAATCTCCTGCTGCCTTCTACAAACTCCTTTGGGTGGTTGTATTAACTATGTTAACGAAGATTTTCCTACCCTCTCTTCCCATTAACAACATCCATTGGCAGTTTCTGTGGATGCCTTCACCCACACACTGGGCTCATTGAAACAATAACAACAATTCATTTTACATCAAGATATTTATTGGACAGTTTTGTAAGATATTTGTAAGATAAGCTTCTTTGATATTAACTGCCCAAAGAGCTGGTTTTTCCTGCCTCTTCCCACCCGGCCTGTTCCCCAATCCAACTTCAAGTATCTTTGGTGTTATAACGGACATTAATACAATTGAGCAAGTCTAGAACAATGGTGGAATTCAAAAAAATTTACTACCAGTTCTATACGCTAGCTTGGTGAGTGTGGTGTGACTTGGTGGGCATGGCAGGGGAAGGATACTGCAAAATCCCCATTCCCATCTCATTCTGGGGGGAAGGCTACTGCAAAATCCCATTCCCTCCCCACCCCACTAACCTGCTTTCCAGCTCTGTTCTCCTGTGCAGGACAACAAAAGAAGACCCAGCCGATCAGCTGGGACTCAGGAGGCAGAGAATAGATAAGGGCGGGGCCAGTCAGAGGTGGAATTTGCCAGTTCTCCAAGCTACTCAAAATTTCCGCTACCGGTTCTCCAGAACTGGTCAGAACCTGCTGAATACCACCTTTGGTCCAGAGGTATTTCCTGAGAAGAGTCGTCCATTCCTCAGCTCCCAATAGAATACCTTATGCCACCAGGCATGAAATTTTGGACCTAGAAAACCTAGAACCATGCGGCCTATGGTCTGACCTAAGCTTAGTACACAAATTTTTTTGCTATGATGTCCTACCTGTCAATGAGTACTTCAGCTTCAACCACAATAACACACGGGCAAACAATAGATACAAACTCAAAGTAAACCTCTCCAAACTCAATTGCAGAAAATACGACTTCAGCAACAGAGGGGTCAACGCCTGGAACTCACTAGCTGACTCTGTTGTTACATTTTCAAAACCCCAAAACCTCAAACCCCGTGGACCTCACTCACCCCACTCCTCAGAGGTCTGTAAGGGGGCGTGCATAAGCGCACTAGCATGCCTACCGTCCCTGTCTTACTCTTCCCATTTATTCATACTCATTTATTATGTACATACTTATACCTGTTTATACTTATATGTTTACATGTTATGTTCATACTTATACTTGTTTTCTCATACATGCTTGACAAACTAAACTAAACTAAACAAATAAATAAAAAAGAGTAGAGGGAGTGGATCGACTTGGAGAAGACAACCAATGGGTGGTTGAAGAAAAACTGAGGGAGAAAGCAGGGAAACTGCACCTGGACCCAATGAAGTTTAATGGACATTAATACATGCAAACAAGTGCTTTTGTCTGGAGACAAAAGACCTTCCCAGCTTAAGGCTGATTCCCAAACACTGTTCACATTGTTTCCTCTCTGATGCATCTTGTCACTCTCCTTGACAAAGTTTAATTAGGACAACGAGCTTTTGCAGGCTGATTTCTCACTTCAGCAACTTCCTAACACTTCCCCTAACGAGGGACAGCTCAGAGTCTTTGGAGAAAGGACGGGGGTGGGGTGAGGGGATGAGGTATCTACCAGACTAGCCTCGACTATGTGCCACGAGGGTTGAGAGGCTGCAAGAGGAGAAGAGGGAAAAAAAAACAAAAGTGTTGTAAAAGTTTTAGCGCAATGGGAAGTAGCAGTAGCAGTAGCAGGCACTGGCTCATTACAGGAGAACAGGTTTTGGCAAATAAAACGTTGCTTTGGGGTGCTGCTCAGTGAAGAGCACTTGAAAATTTTAAAATAAGGAGTCTGTGGATTGTCTGTGAGATTCATTTAATGCTGTTGAAGGTGTCGTGCTTTTAATCTTTTGCAGTGGATGCTTTGGAATGGTGGAATATGTTTATGAGCCACCGTATGATTCTTTGGTGAATGAGAGTATGTAAATGGTATCATCCTTATTTGTCTTTTTTGCCTTTTTTAAAAAAAATTGGCTGAGAAAACATTTGTATGCCTGATAAGCTGAATTTCTGTAGAGTGAAATACTTTCACTCTGAGGAAATGTTAACAAAATGTAGGAGTTTCCCGTTTGGGAAGGAAGATGACAAAAAGTGAAATCCTACATGTGGTTTACTGGAAGGAAATTCTCCCCCCTGTTCACACAATGCATAACTTCAGAAATTCCTTCTTTTTAGCTGATGGGAAAGATGGGCGGGGAGAATTTGTTTTACCCTAACCAAAACTGGCAAATGTTTCCATAAATGGAATGAAAAGTGCTTTAAAAAAAACAAGGAGTGAAAAAGCAAGTGATTCTGAAGGTTTGTTCATTGTTAGCTTTTCTAGAAGTACAGATGGCCACTAATTCTGACTAAAACAGAATTAGACAGATGAATGGGAGGAGAAAGTCTATTCAGCTGATTGATGGCTTAAGGGGGCAGAATGCAATTGCAAATACAATCTAGATAGGAAAAAGTATGGTAAAGGACAAACACCATTTGATAAGACACTGTTGAACTCTGATGAAAAATTAATTAAGAAGGTGTTCTGTCTCACCTTTATTCTTTCCCAAAAGATGAAAGAGTACAAACTCACACAAACACAGGCAGGCAGGCAGGCTGGCTCAGACTTCACAGAGTTAATTCTTTGGAACTGATAACATCCTTGGCATTCCAACACGCTCTACCTGCCAAGTCCGAACTGATAACAAGTAAAAAGCTACTTACAGAAAATTACAAGGCAGACCACAAGAATCATTCACAAAGAAAACCTGAAGTAAGATCAAACTTTGTCCCGTACAAAGTTCCAGCTGACAACACACCCACTTTTATCCCCTGTGGGGTGTGGCTCAATGACACTGCTCATTCTCTGATCCTCCCATGCCTCCTATGTTGCTGCTCACGTTTCTCCCTACGACACTGCTTAGGATCAAGCCAACATTCTTCCTCTTGGCTCCCTGTCAGGGGCTGCTCCAATATGCCTTCCTCCTGATTAATCTCAGGCTGTTCCTCTCGGTTGTCTGATGAAACCTGAGGCATTATCAGGGAGAAAGGCATTGCCAGAGAGGAAGGTCTAACAGCACAGGCTCGGGAATCAGAGCCACAAAAAGAAGATATATAATTTTTTGCTAAATTTAAAAATGGAGGATGAACAAATAAAAGACGCAATGGTACAATGGAGAAAAATAAACTTTGGCCATAACATAGAACTACAGAAATGGCAAAATTTATGGGAAAGCAACTACAGATTAACAATGGCAACTTCTTATTAAAAAATGTATATAAAATGTTCTACAGATGGTATTTACCACCTGCTAGGTTAGTGAAAATGTTTAAAAATATGTCTATTTATTTATTCATTTGTTTATTTGTTTGTTTGTTTATTTTGTCAAGCAATTATAAGATAATAGGTATAAGTATAAACATAGTTATGAATACATGAAATGGATACATATAAGAAAAATAAAAGAAAAAAGAAAAAAAAGAAAAAAGAAAAGAAAAAAGAAAAAGAAAAAAGAAACAATAGGACAGGGATGGTAGGCATATTGGTGCACTTATGCATGCTTCCTACAGGAAAGGAAAGGGGTGAGGTCAATAGTAGACAGTCTAAGGTTAAAGTTTTTGGGGTTTGGGGAAAAAATCACAGAGTCAGGTAGAGTATTCCAGACATTGACCACTCTGTTGCTGAAGTCGTATTTCCCATAATCAAGTTTGGTGCGGATTACCTTGAGTTTGTATCTATTGTGTGCTCTTGTGTTGTTATGGTTGAAGCTGAAGTATTCATTGACAGGTAGGACATTGCAATGTATAATTTTATATATTATACTTAGATCGGAACGAAGGCAGTATAGTTCTAGGTTTTCTAGGTCTAGAATTTCAAACCTGGTGGCGTAAGGTATTCTGCAGCAAGTAGAGGAGTGGAGAACTCTTCTTTTAAAATATTTCTGGACTTTCTCAACTGTGTTAATATCAGATACATAATGTGCATTCCAGACTGATCAGCTGTATTCAAGTATTGGTCTAGAAAATGTTTTGTATGCTCTCGTTAGTAGTGTAATATTACCAGAGAAAAAGCTACGTAGGATTAGGTTAACAATTCTTAATGCCTTTTTGGCTATGTAGTTATAGTGGGCTCTAGCACTTAGATCATTAGCGATGAGAACTCCAAGATCCTTGACAGAGTTTGGATCATCAAGTTCTTGACTATTCAGCCTGTATTTTATTTTCTGATATATTTTTTTTGCCAATATGTAAGACAGAGCATTTATTTGTTGAGATTTGAAGTTGCCATTTGTTTGACCATTCTGATACATAGTCAAGGTCTTTTTGAAGGGTAGCAGTATTGTCTGTGGTGTTGAATAGCTTTACATCATCAGCAAAGAGAACGTAATTCCTGTTAATATGATCACAGAGGTCATTTATGTAGAGTATGAAGACAGTTGGTCCTAGAACACTGCCCTGGTGGACACCACTGTTGACAGGTACAGAATTTGATAGGACGCTCCCAATTTTGAACATTTGTTGTCTTCAGGAGAGATGTTTGTTGTATTTGAGTTGCTTATGTTATCATGAACTTTGGTGATGTTGTCTGATTTGTTGGTGTCTTTAAGACCAAATAAGATGGCATTTGGACATTTCTGATCACGTTCCATGATGCCTCTGATGAATAAGGGGATATTATTTGTGGAATTATTTGATAGGATAGTAATTGTTTGTGGCTGTGGTTTGGTGGTTATTTTTGGTTGTAGTTGTGATTGTAGTTGAGGTAGTGGTTGTGGTAGTTACGGGATTTGATTTTGAGCTGATAGGTAATCACTTATCTGTGCTGTATTATTTTTGAAGAGAGATTAGGCTTGCTCGTACAGTTGTTTCAAAACTTGTTGCTAAGCATTCTTCTAATGAGTGAATGAGTGATTCTATGCTTTCAACTCTGGCAGACAGGGTACTCAGTTTGTTTAGCTTAGAAAAACATGATGGACATAGGCAAAAGAATGTATCTGAATTTTTAACAATATCAGCTAGGCTTTTGTTTGCGTTTAAGCAGGCAGGGTGGGCTTGATTGTCGCATAGGTGGCATTTGATGTTAATTTCGCTTTCATTGACAGTTTCAAGACATCTGAAACGTGCAGGAGTCTGGGAGGTCATTGGTAGAGATATTATTCTTTTGTCATTGTTTGGTAGTGGAGGGTTTGGAGTTTTTGGCTGGCATGGTCAATGGCAATAGTACACTAAACAATTATAATAGCTAGCTAATGTGATAGGTAGACAGTTACTTAATGAATGTTAATGATATGTTAGAGAACAAATCAAAAGTAAGGTTAACTATAACTAAAAATCAATCAATCAATCAATCGACTACATAATCAATGATACATTATTAAATCTCTATCAGTTCAATGAATCGGTAAATTAGTGGTCATTTAACAATTAATTATTATACTATTAGATGATAAATCAATTATTTAGACAAATTGCTTAATCAGTATAGCCAATAATTAATCAATTTTAATAATCAATTTATCAATTATTCAAATCACTCTAATCAAATAATTTTGCTAAGCAACAAATGGCCTAATTAATTACATTAATCACTAATCACACTGGTCAATTAAATTAATTAAATCACTGATTTTACCAATCAAATAGTTCACAGGAATAGCTAATCATTTACATTAATCAGTAATCACACTATATGCACTAAACACTCTAATCACACTAATCAATAAAAACAATAAATCAATTAATCATTTGATAAAAAATAATTATTTTAAAGAAATTGATTTGGAGACATCATTATCTAATCTTTGATATAGGTCTTGAGGTAGAATGTTATATGTTTTGAGATAATGAAAGTACTGAAATGCAAATGTTGGAAAGTAATCAAAAGACGGGCGCATTTTATCATATGTGGTGGACTTGTACTAAAACAAAAATAATTGGACAAAAATAAACAGATGGCTAGAAAATACAATAGGGAAACATGTAGATTTTAAACCTGAACTATTATTATGGATGATATCAGAAAAATTTGATAAGAGAAGTATGTATTTAGTATTACATGTTTTAAAAGCAGTGAGGATTATCTTTGCACAATATTGGAAAGATGAAGAAACACCTCAAGATGAAGAGATAACTGAGAAGATATTAGACTGTGCAGAAATGGACAGATTTACACTGAAAATCAAACAGAAAGAAAACACAGAATATTCCCAAAGTTGGAATTTATTTTACCAGTGGTTGGAGAAAAGGGCTGGAGAGTAAGAATGGCATTTGTATTGTTAAGCAAATTAAATACTCAGACAACATGATGTTTATTAAGCACTAAGGAATGTAATTAATAGAAAATTAATAAAAAGTAATAAAAATAAATAAATAGAGCCTTCTTATTACTGGAGAAAATTATTTTATTCATACTCAACTGACCTCCAAAGGGGCAATATAAAAGATCATATAATTGTCCAGTCTTTACATTTTGAGAAGACAATTGAATAGCATTTCTTGACCATGGCTGAATTTGAGAACTAGAGCCAGACATGGTTTGTGCTTAGACTGAAGACCAATAGCTAACAGCATGGCTATAGAGTAGATGAGAAAGTTCAAAAACTTTTCTGTAGGATGGCATTCGCCAATCACTTCTACACTGATGCCAAGAGAAGACATGGTTATGTCCATGAAATCACCAGAAGCTGAGCTCAACTTGAAGGACTTGTTTTTCTTTTTTTCCTTCCATTCAATTGTTTCTGATTCTTGGACTCTGCCCAAAATTTAGCTGGCAAAGTATCTCGGAAGTGGCTTGCCATTTCTTCCTTTTGGGGGCTGAGAAAGAATGGTTGGCCCAAGTCATACAGTTGACTTTGTACTTATGGCAGAACTAGAACTCACAGTCTCCCAGTTTCTAGACTGATCTTGGTTTCTAATTGCTACACCATATTGGTTCTCCCAAAGAAGGACATTATATATTTTATCTATATACTGTAGAAGGAAACTATAGAACTGCCTCCATTAATCTATTTCTTACAGTACATTTTCCTCCTCTTGCATATTGGAAAAGGAATTCAACAGATTTTGAAAAGATTTCTGAGAGATTTTTAAAACAAACATGGAATAAAATAATAGTGGAGTGAAAAAAATAATAAGATTAAAAATAAAGAAAGAAAAAAATCATTACATTTTAATGGATCTTTAAGGGGATTTTATCTGAAAAATAAGGCTTGAAGCTTAACACCTCAAAAACCAAGATCATGGTCATCAGCAACAATCCATTAATTTACCACCAATAAATTTTGAAAGAATACCACTAGAAAAAGTTGAAAGGATCACGTACCTGTTCCAATTTACATGAAAGCTGGGACGACCACTGAAGGAAAAACAGGGATAGAGAAAGCTTGAACAGCATTCTTCAAAATGAAAAAGGCCTTCTGCAGTCACAATATAAGGCTAAGGTTGAAAATCTGATGTTACAGCTTTTCTATCCTGTTCTATGGCAGGGGTCTCCAACCTTTTGGACTTCAGGGACCACCAAACTCATAATTTTAAATCCTGCGGACCAGAGACCCTGGGAAAATCCCCAAAAAAGTCTGCAGGAAAATTTCCCACCCCGTTTTCCTGCTGATCAATTATTCTTTATTTGGGATCACAGGATTCCATCTCCAGCTCCTTTCTCAGGGGGAGAGAGAGAGACTTTGGGCTTCATGCAAGGAAAGCAGCAGAAGCAGCAGAAGTCTTTCTTTCTCTCCCCTAAACTCCACCAGAATGACGCAGCCTCTTGGAGCAGGATGCCTTGCAGGGTCCCCAAAACTCATTTTGGGTGGAGTTTGGGGGAGAGAAAGAAAGACTTTTGCTGCTTTCCTTGCATGCAGCCAAAAGCAGAAGAAGAAAAGAAGCAGCCCAGTGGCCAGGTGAGGCAAGTGGGGTGAGTGGGGCAAGTTCCCCCCCTCTGGCCTTTCTCCCCTCCCTTCACTACCTCATGTTGTTCGCAATGCAAGCACCGCAAGCCTTGTTTTCCTGCGCAGCCTGGATTAATTGCTTTGGGAGTGCTTTGGGGTGACATTTCTCTGCAGACCACCAAAATTTTCTCGCAGACCACTAGTGATCCCTGGCCCACTGGTTGGCAACCACTGCTCTACGGAGTGGAGAATTGGTCTCTGACAGAAAGCCTCTTGAAGAGACTAGAATCATTTGAAATGTGGATTTACAGGCAGCTGTGTAAGCTGGGTTGACAAAATCAGAAATGAGGAGGTGATAAGCCACCTGGGAAAGCTAAGGGAAATCATCAAAACCATTGAAAAGTGAAAATTAGAATCTTTTGGACATGTGATGAGAAACTCTCCCCACCCCACCCCCCCCACCCACCCCAAAAATGGCATACTTCACTTAATCCTCCAAGGAAAGATGGATGGCAAATGAGGTCCAGGCAGAAGAAGAACATCATGGCTTCAAAATCTAAGGGACTGGTTTGGATAAAACTCAGCAGCACTTTTTGTGCGGCTGTTGATAAAAAATAGGATGGACTCCTTTGGTCTTTGGTCTCCTTTGGAATATTCAAACCTTAGGAAAACGAAATGGTGGGAGGCCAGGAAGGGGGATTAATTCACAGGATTAAATTGGACAAACAGACTCATATCTATCAGTCGTTATAACCCCAGAATGGGTAAATATGTTAGCATACAGTTCCTTTTTGTTGCTGTTCTCTAGTTCATTCATAAAGCTCTAATTTTTCATGGTGTGCCTTGTGATCTTTCGTACATCGATCACATCAAAGCCCAGCACCAATAAGGATTAAATTATATTTCACGTGGTTGGTTCCTGAAGATCAGATAGTGGCAATTACTTACTTATAGCTGCCTGACTGTCTCTCAATTAAATCCCAACTAATGAATCATCAGCTGGGTATAGGAAAGAAATAATATCCAGCATCAAAATAGCATAGGGATAGGACGGGTAGGAAGGAAAGAAAGGTTTTGTACAGCTTTCTTACTCTTGCAAATGTTTGATATTGTTTTTAGCATCAGTTATAAACTTTGTAGGAAAGACAGGGTGAAAAGGAAATTATCTAAAGAGAAATAAGGCTTGGGATGTTCTACAGATGTAGAAGTGAGGTATGACATTTCAAAAAATAGCAAGGTTAGACAATTTGTTGGGATATAGTACACAATTTACATGTCAATTTATGCATGAAAGCTAAATGAAAACTCTCTTTTTCAAAGCTATTTATCACAAGATCCAGATTCTGGATGGTGATATGATGGTAGGTCAACTGGTCTCTGGCTCCATCAATTATAGCAGAGAGACTTTGCTTTAGACAAGTAGGTGACAGTGGGAGGTGGAAATAATAAAAGGAGTTCTTTGCCTCCTTATTTCCATACCATGATGCTGAATACACATGTAAGAGTGCTTGAAATACTCGTTTCAGCATTCCAACCAGACCATTTATTTTGTAACTGGGTGTGTATTTATGTGTGGTTTCCTTCAGAAACAAAGGACTGATCAGATTATTACTCTTGTTCAAACCATTCCCATGCAGGTCAAGAAGCAATTGGACCAATGACCAACTCTTGACCACTTAGCTAGGCAGCTATGTCCTTATGAGACCCAAAGCTGCTTTTTCAAGAGGCAATTAGACTTGGTTTTTTCCTTGAAGACATTTCGCTTCTCATCCAAGGAGCTTCTTCAGAAAATCCCATGATGTACTACTAATTAAATAACCAAGCTGTAAAACATTAGTTGGGTTCACACATTGAGCTAAACCATAGGCTGCTTCAACCATCATGCAAAATCAGAACAAATCCAACCACATGATGACTTAATGCCTAATTCTCCAACACATTATCTGCCTGGACATGCATTTGCCTGGCCAGAAGTCTTTAGCAACCTCTAACAGTTTTCTTACTCAATTGTATGTGTGTGTCTCTGTGTGTGTGCATTTTAGATGTTGAGAATGCCATTTTGAATAATGAATTATCTTGAAACTAAAATGGCAAGGGACTGCAGTCTAGTCTATGTTTCTAAGTCTTCTTACCTGCCTAGAAAAATGAAAGTGCTGCATTGAGAATCTCCCAGAACACTAGAGGAGGTGCCAGAGAGCAATACCTATCTATCTATCTATCTATCTATCTATCTATCTATCTATCTATCTATCTATCTATCTATCTATCTATCTAATACAACTAAAAGAGAAAAAGAAGAGAAAGAGAGGAAAAAGAAAAAAGCTAAAAGTGCAGAAAGAAAAAAGTAGAAGAAAAATAGAAAAAAGATAGAAAGAAGTGTCTTCTGATCTACTTCACTGCAATTATAAATACAATTACATTTTAACCTCCTAAAGTTACACCATGATGGTCTTCTGTCTATAATCTATAATTTCTTTTTTTAAAAGCAAAAAGTCCACAAGGGGTTTCCAGTCACCAATAGATATTGGTGTAGATATTGTCTTTTATCTAATCAAACAAATCAGCTTAGCCATTTCAGCAAGCTCTGTGATCTTCACCAGCCATTCCTCCTTAAGACATATTGCCAAATCTTTCCATCGTTGTGCATACAATATAATTTGTTGCAGTTATCATATATGAAAACAATATTTCATGATTCTATTCTAAGTATTTTTCTATAAATGTCAGGAGGAAAAGCTCTGGTTTCAATTGAATGTTAATCTTTAAAATCCTCTGAATCATGGTATGTATTTGAGCCCAAGATTTTCTAGCTTTTTTATACCAAGCATGATAAAAATGATTCTTCTTGTTGTTCATATTTGCAACCTACCATATAATTTGAAGTGCTTTTATGCATTCCAGATAATTGTTCTGTTCTCATTTACTAACGGTAGAATTTTGTTAATGAGTTTTAAGAAATAAAATAGACATAAATCACAAATTGTGGTTTTTGTTCAGTTGCTAAGCCAGGTCCAACTCTTCGTGACCCCATATACAACAGCACACCAGCGCATGTGCGTGCACGCACACACACACACACACACACACTGTCCTCCTCTATCTCCCAGAATTTGTCCAAGCTCATGTTCATTGGGTTGATGACACTATCTAACCATCTTGTCCTCTGCCATCTCCTTCTCCTTTTGCTTTTCATCTTTCCCAACATCAGGGTCTTTTCCAATGAGTCCTCTCTTCTCATTTGGTCGCCAAAGTATTGGATCACAATTAAACCCAGCAACACCACATTCCAACCAGAGGTGGTATTCAGCAGGTTCTGACCAGTTCTGGAGAACCAGTAGTGGGAATTTTGAGTAGTTCAGAGTACCGCCAAATACCACCTCTGATTAATCCCACTCCCATTTATTCTCTGCCTCCTGAGTCCCAGATGATCGGCTGGGTCTTCTTTGGTTGCCCTGCACAGGAGAGTGGAGCTGGAAAGCAGGTTAGTGGGGTGGGGAGGGAATGGGATTTTGTAGTAGCCTTCCCCTGCCACACCCACCAAGCCAAGCCATGGCCACCAAACTGATTGTAAAAATTTTTGAATTCTACCACTGATTCCAACAATTGTTTTGAGCCCACTTTACAATTTTTCATCATGCATCATTTGGCGTAGACATGCATGTGTAGGAGATGACCAGGCTGAGCCTGAAGGAGGGGTCAAACACATAATCAGTCATGAGTCCCTGCGTGCCCACAAGAGATCTAAGTCTAGCCCACCTTGAATGCCTTTCTTATCTCCTGCTGATTTCCCTTGACTGTTAGTAGCTCAGGTTTTTGTAGAGAACTTAAGGTTGCAACAAATCTTTATACTCATTTGAACTTCCCGAATCTCCTGATTTCCCTGGAGCTTGACAGCATGTACACCTCTGGTCATAATCCAATCCCTTAACCAAAAATGGAAAAGATTTAGATGCAAAAAAATTCCAGCATTTTTTCTTTTCCCATGGAAAGTGTTTCCCACACCTCTAGTAACTACCAGTGATTGCATTCGTAAGCATGAAAAGAAGTTTGTGGTCTGGCAAGAAATATCAAATGCTACAAAAAAAATAAAAAAATAAAGAGAGAGATGAAGCATTATCTGGCCAATAGTTGCAGTGATCCTGGATACTACTTCCATTGACATCAATCCAGGGTTATTAAGGCAACATCGCTATGAAGCTGTTGAGGTTTCCAGCAGGATTTACAGAGTGACTTTCCTAATCTGGTGTTTCTATATTTTTTTTCTTACCGAGGTCAGGCCTTTCTCTCTCTTAAGGGCCATAAGATGGCAGCCTTGGAATGAAAGAATGCTGAACTTGATCATTTCTTGAATGCATAGAAGAGGTATATGAAATTCAGAACCTTTCTACGGTAAAATCATCTCCAGGTTACTCAAGATATTGTTTTTTGTAAATGTCATTTTGATGTTTGCTTTGGGGACCGGGTAATAATTTTGTATCTAGCATTTTTAAATAATTGGGAGTCCGTGATCCTTGCCAGCCTCAACCTTAAATCTAACAGTAGAGCTGGATGGATCTTCTTCTTTATTTTTTTTTTGGTGTTCTGGACTGTCATATTTCTTGATACTAGATATTACATTTAAAAAAAAATATACAATAATATTAAGTCCTGGAAGATAAAGGAATACATAATATACTCTGTTTCAAATGAAAATCTCGCCATCATCCTGCTATCCTTGGTACTGTTCTGGCTTGGATCCCCTTGAAATACTTTCAATAAAGGGATTGAAAAACTTTCAATTCTACAAGGTGTCTATTTCTTATAAAACCAGAGGTGGTATTCAGCAGGTTCCGGAGAACCAAGTAGTGGAAATTTTGAGTAGTTCGGAAAACCGGAGAATACCACTTCTGGCCCTATCCCCATCTATTCTCTGCCTCCAAATCCCAGCTGATTGTCTGGGTCTTCTTTTGTTGTCCTGCACAGGACAATGGAGCTGGAAAGCAGGTTATTGGGGTGCTGAGGGAATGGAGATTTTGCAGTATCCTTGCCCTGCCACACCCACCAAGCCACATCCACAGAACTGGTATAAATTTTTTTGAATCCCACCACTGTATACAACCAAATCACCATCTTTACCTTTCAGAATATTATTCATGTAGTGTATTGTGTAGGACCCAAAGAGAGACAAAGAAAATCCTCCAAATGTGTAAAGATCTTCTGTTTCAATAAAATGACAACAAGGCACACTCAAAAAGAAAAAAGTGGACAATAGAAACATGATACTTCTAACCAATTTGTTCCATACCTCCTTAGAAAAAAAGAGGAAATTGATGGTGGTGGTGGTAAAAGAATCTAATGTCCTGAAAATGATAATGGCCTTGTTTCAACGACATACTTAATTTGGTCAGTAGAAGGGTTGGTCAGCATGTTGTGGGAACACCAAAAAGAGAGCCATTGACCCAAGGAGTAATGTGATGAGAATGAGTCTCCAGAGCTGAAGAAGCTTCTTGGATGAGAAGTGAAACGTCATCAAAGAAAAATAAGAAAGTCCCATTGCCTCTTGGAAAAACATCTTTGGGACAACCATGACCTGGATGATTGAGAATCTCTGTAGACACAAAGAGTGATTGGTTGCCCTTCCATTCATTGCAAGCAAGCCACCTTAAAGCATGCAGAAGATCTTGAAAATAGTGGCACAAGTATGGACCTCTTGAATTATGAAACCACTGGGAATGGCCCCTACCGCTCATGCTGGCAGGAGAGGCATGCTGGGAGTCCCATCAGCCTGATCGTTCTGGCTTGCGGGGTCCAAGAGAGGGTCTTCTCTGCTGTTGCTCCTGCCCTCTGGAACATCTCTCCCACCCAATGTGAGGTTGGCCTCCAACCCTCCTATTTTTTTATAAGGGCCAGTTGTCTTGGGGCCCCAGTGGGAGGACTCTGGAGGTGTTTGATTGAGTAATAACAGATCCTACCTTCCCTCCGCTCCAACCCTGCCTTCTCTGTGTGTCCTTTGTTTTAATGTCTGATTTTAACTTTTTATGTTTCAACTGTATATGTAATTTACAGTATATATAATTTTGTAAGCCATACAGAATTATCCTAGAGTAGAGGCGTCAAACTCAACTTCATTGAGGGCCACATCAGGGTTGTGTTTGACCTTGGGGGGCTGGGGTGGACATGACCAGTTCAATGTCACTTGTGTTGGGGGGGACCTGTGATGGCCTGAGCACTCTGCCAGTGAAAACAGGCTCCAGAGCTCTGTTTTCAGCTGTGATGGCCTCCTGCAATCCTCCTGCCGCTGGCAGAAGCACCATGGGCCCGTCCTTTGCTGTTTCCAGGGAGTCCCCATGGGCCAGATCTAAGTACCCCATGGGTTGTATCCAGTGGTGGGATTCAAATAATGTAACAAACTGGTTCCCTGCCCTAATGATGTCTTCCAACAACCAGTTCACCAAACTGCTCAGAAAGTTAACAACCGGTTCTCCCGAACTGGTGGGAGCTGGCTGAATCCCACCACTGGTTGTATCTGGCCGCCAGGCCTTGAGTTTGACACCCCTTCCCCAGAGTAAGTTGGGAGGCCAATAAATTTTATCGATCAATCAATCAAATGTGCAGGTTTACATGTTTGAACAGCCTGCACTTCATTGAGTGGCCCATCCAGGGATAAGGAAATAAGCTGATGGTGATCCAAGGAAGGATTTCCAGCCCTGATAGAAAGCAGAGCAATTTCTTCTCATCAGCATCAACACAACCAAGAGCCACTAGATACTCCCAACTGATTCTCTTTGCTGTAAATAGCTATTTCCACCATGGTCTCACAGGAACAAGCATGACACGGACTCATTACAGCTGCTTAGAGTCACGGACCGAGAGGAGCAACATCCTCTCCAGGTGCTCTTGCTCAGAACAAAGCACCTTTCACCAGCTTCTGGGAACATGTGAATCCATCTCCTTTGCTGGTTGCAACTGGCTTTCCTGAATGGAAATATTTGGTTACAGTAAGAACTGTTATTTCATATGTAGCACAACCAAAGAGCCAGGAGGGATGGAGATGTAATCTGATTCAGCCAGCCTCGGGGAGTAGAGATATTCTCCCATGTAGAGCTTTACATCCAAATAGCCCCACAGCCATGGAGCTAAAACAGAATTGCAAAGCTGAGTAAGTGTGTGACCAAACACACTAGTCTAAAATGAAGACACCGTGATTCATGAAATAGGAATCAGAACAGAGTTGGAAGAGACCTTGGAGGTCATCTAATCCAACCTTCTGCTCAAGCAGGAGCCCATTTCAGACAGGTGCTGTCCAATCTCTTCTTGAAAACTTCTCCAGGGATGGAGCACCTGCAATTTCTGAAGGCAAACCGTTCCACTGGTTTTAAATTTTGGAAATTTCTCCTTAATTCCAGGTTGCCTTTCTCTTTGTTTAGTTTCCAGCCATTGTTTCTTGTCCTTCCCTCTGGTGCTTTGGAGAATAATTTGACCCCCTCTTCTTTGTGGCAGCCCCTCAAATATTGGAACACTGCTATCATGTCCCCTCCTAGTCCTTCTTTTCTGTAGACTAAACAATGGCCTGCACTGAAAACTAGTTTGCATGTTTGCATCATATGAATAGAGGTGGCACGATGGCTCAGTGGTTAAGGACATTGAGCTTGTCAACTGGAAATCTGACAGCTCAGGTTCGAGACCCAAGCATTGTGCAATGGGGTGAGCTCCTGTTCTTGCCTCAGCTTCTGCCCACCTAGCAGTTTGAAAGCATGGAAATGAATAGGTACCACTTGAATAGGTACCACTTTAGTGAGAAGATAACAGTGTTCCTTGTGCCTTGGGTTATAGTCATGACAGCCACATGACCACAGAAGCATCTTTGGACAACTCTGGCTAGGAAACGGAGATGAGCACCGCCCCCTAGAGTCAGACACAACTGGACAGGGGAAAACATTTACCTTTACCTTTTATCTTATCATTTCCCAATAAGGAATGTTTGCTCTTTTTATTTCCGTCATACTAGAAGCAGTATATTCAAATAGAAGTCTTCCTACTGAGCCATGGGAGGCCAGTTTGGAGGCCATAGGAGGCCACCATCAAAGAACCTAAGTCCACGTTTCAACCTCAGTCTACTTTACAGAAAGAGCTATGGTCAAAACTGAAGAATCTGTTTAAGGGAGAAATATATTTGACAGGCATAAATCCACAAGGAAGTAGAAGCAGTGGTGGTATAAGCCAGACTGTACCATCAAAATAAGATGTATGCAAATATGTTGTTTAGATTTCTCGAAATCCTTAGCATCTTTTACAACTTTGCTCCTTGAATTCTAAACCAAACAGAGAGAAGCCCAGCCAGAGTGTTGCTCAACCAAACATCCAGGGTTGACTTGGACATGTTTATACCAAGAAATATGGGTTGGATAGGTTCGTCATCGTGTTGGAGCTTGTGTACCCTTAAAGGGAAGCAGCATGAGGATCTAAATGAAATATAAGAGAATAAAATTGTTAAGTGGGCCAGAAGAAGTAATTCATGGCAGTTGCAAAGGTGGTGTTGCACAACACAGTTGTCTCACAACTCCTAATTTCACTTTATGGTTAGACATCACCTATTGTTCATAATGGGCCATTCTTAGGATGGTGGAATCTCAATGGATGTCTGTAGAGATTTTCAGTCATCTAGGTCATAGTTGTCCCGAAGGTGCTGTTGGAAGTTAAAACCCATCCCTCACCTAGGAAAATGAAATATTTTAGGATATACTAAAAAGGCAGAATATTTCCCCTAAAAAGAAAAGTAGAAACTCAGAGAGGAAAAAACTCAGTCCATCCACCTTTGTTAATGGGTGGGCCATTAAGGCCTAGTCCAGAGTATTCTACATAACAAAGGTTTCTGCCCATCTCACCACCTGGCCTGGGAAGATTGCATCAGCCAGCACTCAGGCTCAGCCAAGCCTGGGACTCAGGACAGCCTACAGAGTAGCCCCTGCATAGCTCCATAGGAGTCTGACAACCAATCAGAATACAAGCTCAAATTCAAATCACAACAGAGGGTATAAAACCAAGGTATTATAGCACACCTTCCCTTTTTCACCCAGGAGCTCAAAGGCATGTCATCCTGTCCACCATTAAACCATCTTTCCAAGCAGTCACCATGTTTCCAGTGTCTTTCTTCCCCACTTGGAACGGAACCCAGAAGGATATTTCTTCCAACCGTGCTTTTTCAGGAGGCAACTGAACTTTCTGGTTTTGTCTTCTGAAGACCTTTCTTGGTTGAGAAGCGAAACATCTTCAAAGAAAAAAAAAAAAGGAAGTCCAGTTGCCCCCTGAAAAAAGCACCTTTGGGACAATCTCAATGGATTGTTCCCCAAGTATCTGGAGGAGATGGAAAACTACATTTTAAAACTGTCCAAATTGTGGTGCTGCAGCAGCCTTCATCTGAGATATCTTGAATCCTGAAATATCAAAGCTGGAATATCCATTACTGATATCGGCGGTATGCCAGGCATTGTTATTCACCATGCATTGTACGTGATGTAACCGGAGTGGCGACCTGTCCATCACAAAAGTCCAGCAGAGTTTCACTGAGGGTCTCCAAAGCCAACGCTACAATGCTTTTCCTCACACTTCAGAGGAGGCTGTGCTAATCCCTATTGCAGATATTTTAGTGCCAAGGCTGTGATAAAATTTCCCCCTTCCTCTCTCCATTCATGGAATTGGACTCCCACATTTTCCCACTCCCCTCTCTTTAATTTCACCTTTATCTCTTCTATCCATCTTCGGTCTGACAAAACTCTCCCATAGCTGCAGCTTAGAAACTGGGAGCTTTGATGTTGTAAAAGATATTTTATCTCAGGTGACGCTCAGCAATTCACATGTTATCATCAAGCCGGGTATTCAGAGGCTCCAGGAGTGAACCTCGGCTTTGTTAGCTGAGATCTGAGCAATTTGCAAGCTTTTCTGAGGAACACGGCCCAATAAAGGGGATCGAGAGTTGTCACCTGTCAGCTCCATTGAGATGGCGGCCTTATGATTATTGATAGTTTAATGCATGAGTCAGGACAAAAGCAGAGATGTGGAGAAAGGAAAAAAGGACTGTCTGCGGCCGATGACAGGTTGGTTCCAAAGCTGGGGAAGGGGAGAGAAAACTTTTTAGATTTGATCACCTAGCAGCACAATGGAATGGAGTGGAGTGGAGTGGAGTGGAATGGAATGGAATGGAGGGAGGGAGGGAAGGGAAGGGGAGGGGAGGGAAGGGAAGGGAAGGGAAGGGAAGGGAAGGGAAGGGAAGGGAAGGGAAGACTTCACTGGCCAAGTGTGATTAGACACACAAGGAATTTGTCTCCAGGCTCTCAATGGACATACAAACAACAACAAAGTGATAAGTCATAGATACAATCATAAGTCATAAGATACAAACAATTGACAAATCATAATATACCAATAGGAGATGATTCCAGGAAAGATGAGAGGGGAGAAAAATGAGGAGATGAGAAGAAAGGAAGAGAAATGAAATAAAAAATGAAATAAGAAATAAAAGTCTTCCTATCGAGCCATAGGAGGCCAGTTTGAGTTCCACCATCAAAGAATCCCAAGTCCATGTTTGAACCTTTGCTCTTTCATCATCACCTTGGAGAACTACTCTTTGCAGGTAGTTCTCGACCTACGACCACAATGAGGAGCAACATTTCTGTTGCTATGCAAGGCGGTAGCACTATCACTTAGCACTTCAGACTTATATGCCACTTCACAGAGCTTTGCAGCCCTCTCTAAGCCATTTACAGAGTCAGCCTCTTGCCCCAAACAATCTGGGTCTTCATTTTACCCATCTCGGAAGGATGGAAGGCTGGGTCAACCTTGAGGTGATCAGGATTGAACTTCTGGTGGTCTGCAGAATTAGCCTGCAATCCTGCATTCTAATCACTGCACTTCACGGTTCCAATTAATTAAATGAGTTGCCCTGGATTTTACAGCCTTTTCTGCTGCGATGGTTGTTCACCAAATCCCTGAAGTTGTTAAGTGAATCATGCAGTCGTTAAGCCAATCCATCTTGTCCCATTGATCACATGACCCCATGATGCTGCAAATGTTGAAAATACAACTGTTGCTCAGATTTTGATTGTGTGACCCTGGAGTCGCTGTGACAATTCTAAGTGCGAGGACCAGTGTCTTTGTAAAGTTGAATGGTTGTTAAAGAAATGGTTGTACACTTAGATAGGTAAGAGTTTTATTGAATAGTCATAAGACCTTATCAGTAGCATAATATAAATATATAACAAGACCAAATACAGATAAGTTAGATATATAAGAATACAGTAATAAAAACATATGTGGAAAACCAGGGAGTCAAAAATTGGATAATAGATCACCCTTGCAGGATACACCAATTTGTTCAATATATTGGGTTCTTAGGACCGCTGCCTTGATTATAAACTTAGCAGTCCTACGGACGATGTGTACATTAGAGGCCCGGAGGAAATATAACAATCTGTGGTTTGATTCCCAATAGGCTGTTCTTTCCAGTAGAAATGATAAATATTTAAGGCATATATTTGGCAGTTGAACAAGATGTGGGAAATATCTTCAATGGCAGATGAACCACATAAGCAGGTTCTCTCGTGGTATGGTACATGGTGGAAGCGCCCATGTCTGGACATGGAATCTAGTAACTCAAATCTGGTAACTCAAATCTCTAATTGTGGCATACCCATTGAAAGGTATTTTTCAGTTTGGAAGGTGTTTTTATTCTTAGCCAACCATCTTATAGATCTGTTTTTTGCTAATAATTCCATGGCAGTCTAGGCACTAATATCCAAGACTCTGTTAAAAAATTTCCCTTGCCTGGGAAACCCTTGTCAATAAAAATTGGGTGGAAAACCCATGTCTTAAGATGGCTCTGTGGAGTTGACTGGCCCAGGAACTTATTTAACTGTTCAGTTAGGCATAGTTTGGGAAGTCTATCTGAATCCATTGATTGTATCTTTAGCCAGTATGTAAATGTTTTAATTATTAAGTGGCTATGTAAGGAGTGGATACCCAATTCCGCTCTGACTGCTGAAGCAGAAGTGTTCTTATCAGTCCCCAATAAGTGTCTTAAAAAGCGGGTCTGTGTTTGTTCAAGTGGGGAGGCTTTATTTAAACCCCACAGTTCTGCACCATATGTCAGCATTGGAACTATTTTTGCCCTAAATACTTTCAACATAGGGGTCAAAGTGCCTGTGTAATTATGGTTAAATAATTTATATAATCTTTTGGTGCTTATCTCAGCTCTTAATGCGCTACTTTTAAAGTGATTAAACCAAGATCCTGTATTAGTAAAGACCACTCCTAAGTAGGTGTAAGAATTTACTTGTTCGATTGACTCCCCATTAATCTGCCAATTATATTTCCTATTTTTTGTGCTGAAAACCAACACTTTGGATTTGCTTTTATTAATATTTAAGAAATTCAAAGTACAATAGGTATTCAGCTTATGCAACGGTCTCCTTAGGCCTATTTGTGAATGAGCCATTAATACCATGTCATCGGCATATAAAAGGGTATTAATATATTTATCAAGAATCTTTGGCATATGCAAATCTACTGCATGCAGGAATCCTGGTAAATTATTGATATAGAGGTTGAAAAGCATTGGAGCTAAAATGCAGCCCTGTCTTACGCCAATATTGGTAGGTATGCTCTTAGACAGGGCTCCATTTATGCCAGTACGGATTTTCACATGGGTGTTTGAGTCAAGGGCCCTAAACAGAAAAAGGAGTCTGGGCTCCATGTTCAGGTCCGCCAGTTTCCTCCACAAGATATTTCTGTTTAACCAATCAAAAGCGGCACTTAGATCTATAAATGCAGTGAATAATTTCTTACTCAATTTTAAATACCTTGTTACCAAACGATATAATGTGAAACAATTATCTATGGTAGATCGCTCTGGTCTAAAGCCTGCTTGTTCCTCTGCCAAAAGATTATTCTCCATAACCCAGATTTCAATTTTGCTCAACAAATGCTTTGCATACATTTTAGCAACAATTCCAGTTAGGCTTATTGGTCTGTAATTATTTGGATTGCCTCTGTCTCATTTTTTATGTAAGGGAACAATAATGGCCACTTCCCAACCCACAGGTATGTGGCCAGTATTGTTTATAAAGGTAAATAGCCCTGCTAACAAAGGCGCCCATATAAGTCTTAAATAATTCCCGGGGCAAAAAATCTTCACCAGGTGTCTTATTAGCTTTTAATGATCAAATAATGGATTTAATTTCTGAAAGAGAAACAGTGGCCAGATAGGGAGATTTTCTAAAGTTAATAAATCATTGCTTTGGGTATACATAGAGTCCTGATTGGGTTTAAAAAGAAGATTAGAATAAAAATTCTCCCAGGTTGAAGCAGGAATGGGAATATCAAAATAAAATTTACATTCCTTCAATATACCTGAGACAGCATTTCAAAAGAAAGCTGAATTTGACCCTTTTGCCCAAATTTCCAAGTCCGACCATAATTTAGTTCTAAAGGAGGCCTTATTTTCTTATAATCACGCCTAATTTTCAACAGGTTGCTACAGTGTTTTGAGGTGGGACATCGCTGAACCCTACGCATTGCAGCTCTCAAATATTTTCTACTGTGCGAACAGTCAGAATCAAACCAGCTAACTCCAACTTGTTGGCGGTTCCTTATCAGAAGTTTGACAGTAAGAAATTTCTTCAATGAATGACATAGATCTTGATAATGGGCCATAATATTATCTGAGCCTGAAGATGAATGAGAAATTAAGCTTCTCCAGATCTGAGGTTGTGCAGAATCCAAAAAAATAGATAATGCCGCAGTATCAACTTTGGCCCAATTGAGTTTTCTATCCTGTCTCACTTCCAGGTTTGCAAAAAACCTTTTGCCACAAGATGAGTTTCTCTGTATATCTGAACTGCCTTGAAATAAAACTGAAATTGGTTGGTGATCACTACCTTCCCTCACGTGGACTTGTATATCTGCAAACCTTTCAAACTTATCTCTTGAAACACATATATAATCTAGAACGCTACTGGAGTTACTTGAGTGATAAGTAAAAGGATATATAAAACCATAGTCCTTACCTCCTATAATATAGAGATTACAATTATAAATCTTAGAAACCAATTGTGTACCTGCAATATTTCTTTTGTAATCACTGGAATGCCAGGGAGGAATAGATAGTAAATAATCCTCAGGAATAACACCAGAATAAACAAAGTTATGTAAAGATGCCCCTACCGTGGCATTAAAATCTCATGCCAAAACTATAGTAACGTTAGTATGTTGGACATTTAATGTCTCTTCCAAATTTGCCCAGATATTAGGTGTTGTTAAAAGGTGTCAAAATGCCTTTCCTTTGAGGATTCAATTTTCCCGCTGGGAGAGCTCTGGCATAAGGATATGGACAACTGCTTGAAAGCTGGATCTTTTTATTTTTCAGGAAGGTGAGGGACAGCGAGAAGTCTGTGTTCCTGGGCTAGCTGGCTTCTTATGGTAAGTCCCTGGTTTTTATACCCTTTTCTCCCTTTGTGAGTTGATTTCATGTGAATGTTTGTATTTGTGCTTAATGTTTCAAATCCTGTTTGAGTTTGTCTTTATTCCCGCTGGAGGGCAAACTCCGCGGGGTGCGGAAGGCAAACTCCGCGGGGTGGTTAGATTGTATTATCATTTTTTTTTCCTAATCTCTTTTAGCTTTATAATGGTTTTTTCATATTTGTTTTGTGGCAATCTCCTGTCTGTTTTGTAATTTATATTTTTTTTGTCTTTTGTTTGTTTTGTTTATTTGGTATGTCCTGTGTTTGTAAGGGTTTCCTTTTCTTATTTGTCTAGTTTTCTTAATTATTTAGGCTTTTGTCTATAGGGATACTTTAATACCTTTTATTTTATTTCTTTTCCTATGTAAGTTTGTTTTATGGCTGGCCTGATGTTCCCCTTGGGCTTTTCCTGTTTGAGTGACTCTACTGTCTTCATGAAGTTCCCTTTCCACAGTGTATAATAAGGGGAGGAGCGAGGAGGGATATATATATATTCAGCAATATCAATCCGAAAGAACCATAGAAGAACTTGACAATTAAATGAGAAGCAGAAGCATCACCAAAACCGAGCTTCTGGGCTTGCCAGCCCAACTCTGCTTTGGCTAAAATTGACAAGCCTCCCGAGGCCCTTCCTTTAGTCTTAGATTTAACTGCAGGAATAGACCATGAATCAAAGCCAGGCAGGTGGATCTGTTCTTCATCCATGGTCATCCAGGTCTCCTGAAGGGCTATAAGATCAAAGTTTATCAAGAAATCCTCCAAGTCACCATCCATGGCTCTGGCTTTCCAGCCAGCAATGTTTCAGGACAATAGGTGAAAATAATCTACTTGCTTGTCATTTGTCATTATAGGGAGGGAATTAATGTGAGCATTGGGAGGGACACTAACATTTTCCAGTCAATCCACAGGATTAATATTATCCAAGATTCCCTCAGAATCAAAAAAGGATGCACTGGTTTGTTAGGTGTTTGCCTTCACTACTGCCAAATTGGTGAACAGATTCCAAATGCTTCTGAGGGCCAACAACCTGTTGCAAAGTTATCATTGTAGGTTGGCCCAGTGGGATAGTGTCCGAGACCAAAGGGATTAGCAACGAGCAGGTGGGAAACTCCTTATGTCACAGCTCAACATCTACTCCAAGGTCATCTTCTATTTGTTGTTCTATTTGTTGTTCCACAGTAATTGAGCAACCACTCCTTTCTTCTCGCCTGTACACCTCTTTTACAGAGTTATTATTTGCAGCATCTATATGAAGAGGAATTTCATCAGAATTCTCAGAAAGAGAATTAATAACTTCTGCAACCAGGATAGCAAATTCTATGGGAGGTTTTGCAGTTTTACGTGTGACTTCTAAAAGATCCTTCAGGTTGTCTAATCTTTTAATGATGCCTGCTTGTTCTAGCTCTGGCAAAGTACAAAAGAATTAATCAGGCTTGACTCCAGGATCTCAGTACCCTGCCAGATAGGAGGTTGATTTTTCAAGTTGCCACTTCTCAAGGGTGCGGGAGAGATAACATCCTTAGAGTTAACAGCTTTAAAATTATTGCAATTAGGCTTGCGGAAAGCAGTGCTCTTCTTGCCAATATGAGTTATTAAAGGACTAATACCCACTTTAGTAAACATGTGAGTAGGAAAAATTCCAAATTCACTGAGGAAGGAATTCATTTTAAACAGCATACTGGCTATAGTGGGTTGTTTAAAAGTCAAAAAAATATGTTTAAAAGCCCCTCTGGTGGGAAGCCATTCCACCCTCTGCAAATCCACCAGCTGCCTTTCACAGCGAAGAAGCTGGCTAAGGGGAAGAATAACCGCATTTCTAAATCCCCACTTCCCTTTATTCGTTTGGCTATTTAAAATTTTTAAGGTAATCTGATGCCAGTGTAGATAACAGTTAAAACTTGTGTGCTTTTTATCCAAGACTTCTTGGGAGAGAGAACCTTTCTTAGCATGCACCTCTAGGTGAGGGAGTAGATCACATGACAAGTTTTTTATACTTTTAGTGAAACCCAAGTTAGCGTCCATCTTTGCCTCAGCAAACTTAACAATTGACTCTTAATGAGTCCACTTTATTGTTGACCTCAGTTAAAAGCTCAAAAGTAGTCAGCACCATCTATGCCGTCAGCATGCATCGCCTAGATATAAAATAAAAAAAAGTTTTTATTTTGTAATTCCCCATACTCTTGTTGCAACAAATCCTCAGCGGCAACACCGACAGCTGATGTTTGAAAGAGGGAAGACTCCCCTGATAAAGAAGCAGAAATGTCCGGAAGCTGTGAGCTCTCTACCTCAGCTTGTAAGTCTCATTCCAGTAGATCGTATCTGTTAGAAAGGCTAATAACTGAGGATGATAATTTATTACTTACAACCGTTGACTGAATATCATTTAAAAAGTTTAAGTTGTTTGGTAGGGTTGCATACGGACTGTGTAGCTGAAAGAGGACGCTCCCTCTTCTTCCGTTTCCTGTTGCTCATTGTGGGCCCGTCCTCCCACCTCCGGCTGTAAGTCAAGGACTGCCTGTATTCTTGCTTCTCTTTGAATGTTATGTAGTGGTGGTTGTTTTGGTAGGACACTGTTCACTTCATATGGAGTACTCCACTTGATCAGAGTAAAGCTGTAGATGCAATTTACATAGACTTCTGCAAAGCCTTAGATTCTCTGTTAGTTTTACTACTCTGTTAGTTTTACTACTGTTAAAACTAAACTCTTATGGCATTTCCGGATCCCTCCATAAGTGGATTACTGCATTCCTGTCAAACAGGCAACAAATAGTATAAATAGGGAGCACTATATCAAACCCTGCTCCAGTTAACAGCGGTGTCCCCCAAGGCAGCGTTCTAGGACCCACACTCTTTATACTCTATATAAGTGACCTTTGCAATCACCTTATAAGCAACTGTGTCCTCTTTGCGGATGATGTAAAACTATTCAACACCACCGACAATGCTACTGCTCTTCAAAGTGACCTTGATTATGTGTCTGAATGGTCAAACAATTGGCAACTCCAAATCTCGACCAACAAATGCTCTGTCCTACACATTGGTAAAAAAAATCAGTACACCAAATACAAACTAGGTGGATATGACCTCATTGATGACCCTCACTCTGTCAAGGACCTTGGAGTTCTCATATCAAATGACCTAAGCTCCAGAGTTCACTCTAACAGCATTGCCAAATAGGCATTAAGAGTTGTAAATGTAATCTTATGAAGCTTCTCCTCTGGAAATATCAAATTGCTAACTAGAGCATACAAAACTTTTGCTAGACCAATACTAGAATACAGCTCTTCAGTCTGGAATCCACACTGTATATCAGACATTAATATAATTGAGTGAGTCCAGAAGTATTTCATTAGAAGAGTACTATACTCCTCTGCTCACAACAAAATACCCTATATCACCAGGCTTGAGATTTTGGCTTGGACAACCTTGAACCACACTGCCTATGGTTGGACTTAAGCGTAGTGCACAAAATTATCTGCTACAATGTCCTGTCTGTCAATGACTCCTTCAGCTTCAACCGCAACAATACAAGAGCACACAACAGATACAAACTCAATGTTAACCACTCTAAACTTGATTGCAGAAAGTACACTTCAGCAACAGAGTGGTCAATGCCTGGAATGCACTACCTGATTCTGTTGTTACATCCTCTAACCCCCACTCCTTTAACCTCAAACTATCCACTATTGGCCTCACCCCATTCCTAAGAGGTCTGTAAGGGATGTGCATAAGTGCACCACCGTGCCTATCATCCCTGTCCTATTGTCCCCATTTATTCATACCTATTTCCTGTATTCTTATTCATATTTATACTTATACCTATTATCTTGTAAGTGATTGATATAAAATAAAATAA
Organism: Pseudonaja textilis; assembly: GCF_049901715.1. Lineage (NCBI taxonomy): Eukaryota > Metazoa > Chordata > Lepidosauria > Squamata > Elapidae > Pseudonaja > Pseudonaja textilis. The sequence continues at coordinate 7,096,516 of NC_142002.1, read as the reverse complement.
AATAAAATAAAATAAAATAAAATAAAATAAAATAAAAAGATAAGATAAGATAAGATAAGATAAGATAAGATAAAATAAAATAAAATATGCCAGTTAGTTTTTTTTTATGAGAAATGTAGTTTCTGCATATAGCTGTAACTTTGTTTGTTTGGGTTTGGTTTGGTTATATAAACCCAGCCATTGTGGCTTATGGTAAATGATCATATTTGGGGGTTGGGCTACAAGACCTCTAAGGTCCTTTCCAATCCTGTTATTCTATGTTCTAAAATCCAGCCAAGAAACTGAATTAAAGCAGATCATGCTATCTGGTCATCATTTGAACAGTGTGATGGCCTAGAGGTGAAGACACTCGCCCCACATTCCAGAGGTGGAGAGTTCAGTCCTAGCTATTGATGTTTCTCTATTAGAGCACAAAGAGAAAATATCTGCTGTGAACTCCAAGTAGGCATCAGGAAGAGTATCCGGCCAATAAATGCTCAGTTCCAGTCAGTCACCAGGACTCCAGTGGTGGGATTCAAAGATGTTTTACTACCGGTTATGTGGGCGTAGCTTGGTGGGAGTGGCTTGATGGGCGTGATTTGGTGGGAATCAATACCCCAGAATCAATTGAAAATGGGTAAACAATTTTGGAAATGTCAGCTCAGAACATAAAACATAGAATAACAGAGTTATTGGAGGTCTCCAATCCCCTACTCAAGCCAGAGACCTTATACCATTTCAGACAAATGGCTGTCCAGTCTCTTCTTAAAAGTCTCCAGTGATGAAGCTCCCACAATTTCTGAAAGCAAGCTACAACTTCTGAAGGCAATCACTTTGGTTGATTGTTCTCACAGTTAGGAAATTTCTCCTTAGTTCCAGGTTAGAATTCTCTCCTTGGTTAGCTTCCATCCATTGTTTTTTGTCCTGCCTTCTGATGCTTTGGAAAATAAGGTGACCTTTCTCATCTTTGTGGTAGCCCCTCAAATATTGGAACACTGTTATCATGTCATCCCTAGTCCTCAGTGGTGGGATTCAAATTTTTTTATTACTGGTTATATGGGCGTGGCTTGGTGGATGTGGCTTGGTGGGCATGGCAGGGGAAGGATACTGCAAAATCCCCATTCCCTCTCCACCCCACTAACCTGCTTTCCAGCTCTGTTCTCCTGTGCAGGGCAACCAAAGAAGACCCAGTCAATCAGCTGTGACACGGGAGGCAGAGAATAGATGGAGGTGGGGCCAGTCAGAGGTAGTATTGGCCGATTCTCTGAACTATTCAAAACTTCCACTACTGGTTCTGATCAGAACCTACTGGCACTTCCTTGAAATTAATGGTGTTTTTTTTTTTACCTATCTATGTGTGTTACTCTATATAAAACACTTATGCTCTTTTTAGGGTTATCCAGATGTGCTTAAGCTTTATGACTGGCTTGATATACACCTATCCTCTCCGCAAAATACGAATATGAGGAGTGTGTGGAGGCTGCAACAGCTTTGATCATACAAACTGTAATGAATTCTGACTTGTTTTCCTAACTTTCCATGCCATGACTCAGTTTGAAGGCAGTGATGCAATCCTAGAGGGAATCATTACATCCATCACTCCATTATATTTTGGATGTACTCCAACGTTGACCCAAGGGATCAATGGTTGTATCGCTGCCATGGATCTACTCAGCCTTACTTGTCTCACATACCACAAGCATACATGTGCAAATTCTGACATCTACATTCTTCCAGGGGATACCTCACCAAATCTGATTAGTGCAGCAAAATAACAGCAGAGAATAAGACTAGGAAGAAAAAGTCCATCTGTTTCAGGTTAGGTGATAGAGGCCTGGCTGCAAATGAAAGTCTGAGATGAAAGAGATTTGAATGGCCGTGATATTGTCACGATTGTAAGAAGGAAAAGACACTTTTGAATAATCCCTCAGAAGTCGATGACAAGCATGGCAAGACATAGGCTAGGCCAGTGGTTCTCCAACCTCTGGGAGCCACAATGTCATCACAAAGGGTCTGTGAAAGCTTGAAGAAATGTTATGATTTAAATCTTGAGTTGCGTCTTGGGGGGTGGGGGTTCCGTGTCAACATTCCAACTGATGAACCCAAGCAAGCAAGCTCAGCCAAGACTAATCCAATCTCTTTAATGCAAAACTTTACTGAGTCCATCATTTCGGCAACAGATGAGGGCGAAACCAGATCTTACTCATTCCTGCGCAAATCCACATAGTTAATGTTTAGATTCTCCCTCCCCCGATTAGACCAGGTCACACTGTCCAATTGAGTCTTGTTATATTGCTATGGGGAAGTCTTTGGCTCCTGCCAAAGTGTCTTTGGTTCTCAGAGCTCATCTTTTTGGTGTCTGGGACCTGTATTCCATCTCTCCCTTCCTTCTTCCCTGGTTCATTGGCCAGCTAAGAAGCAATCATGGTTGCAACACCCAAAGGGCATTTTGAAGCTTGGCAGCCCATGGCCACAAAATGTATTTTGTCCTTGGTGAAGAAAAGGTTGAGAACCACTAGGCTAGACTTTTTCTTCCAGAAGTTCATTCTCTCTCTCTCTCTCTCTGTCTCTCTCTCTCTCTCTCTCTCTCCACCCCCCTTTCTTTTCCTCTTTAAAACTTGGATTGGAATTGGCATCCTTCAGTCTCAAAAGACAAATGGTATCGTGCTTTGAAAAGAGGTCCTAAAACAGCATCTAGTGTGGCTAAAAAGGCCAATAAGAGAGTGGGAATCCCTTCCACACTGAGGACAGATACAGTCTGTTTCCTGTCCAGTCCCCAGATTTTGCTGGTTCCGGGACTGCCTCTTTGCCTCAGCCTGCTGAATGAGTGTCTCTTCAAATTGAAGAAGGCCATGCTGCGTCTTTAGCCTCCAAGCTGAACGGTCAGAGGTCAAGGTTTCCCAGCTGCTAATGTCCATTCCCAAGGCCTTTAGATCCCTCTTGCAGATATCCTTATATCACAGCTGTGGTCTCCCTCTAGGGAGCTTTCCCTGCACTAATTCTCCATACAGGTGGTCTTTCGGAATCCGACCATCGGCCATCCTCACGACATGCCCAAGCCAGCGTAAACGTCGCTGTTTCAGTAATAATTGGATTAATAATTTGATTAATGGTAGTGAAATATTGAAGAAGTACAGGTAGTCCTTGACTTATAACACTTCATTTAGTGACCGTTCAAAGTTTCGACAGCCCTGAAAAGAGTGACTTATGACTGTTTTCCACACTTCGGGCTGTTGCAGCATCTCCATTGTCATGTGATCAAAATTCAGATACTTGGCAACTGACTCATACTTATGGCAGTTGCAGTGTCCCAGGGTTATGTGATCCCTTTTAGTGATTTTCTGACAAAAGAAGTCAATGGGAAAGCCAGGTTCACTTCACAACAGTGTTTCTAATTTAACAACTGCAGTGATTTACTTAGCAACTGTGGCAAGGAAGGTCCTGAAAGGGGCAAAACTCACTTAACAAACTGTCTCGCTTAGCAACAGAAATTTTTAGGCTCAATTGTGGATGTCAATCAAGGACTACCTATATATTCCTGGGATGGTGATGGTAAACATTTGCCAATGTAATTAAACATCTGTTTGGAATTGATAAAGTAGATGTAGTTTTTTTAATGGTCTATATAGAAAATAATTGAAAATACACAAATAGACATTCAGGGACTTATACTTGTTAAAGACTGCAGCTGGGTAGTTTGGCCTCACCTTTGTAATACATGCCACGATCAATCCTTGCGTATGATGTCAAAGTTTTTACAAGAATTATAAGCAAGGGTTTATGCACATTAGTGTAATTGTCAAGGCATCAATACATATATCATCCAGGGGATAAACCATGTCTGGTTAATTTGTCAATTTCCAAATGGCTCAGTTTGATGTAAGTATTGCAAATTGGTATGGCAAACAAACCTGGGTATCTGTAGGAAATTCTCCTCTCTGTCTGTGACCCATTCATTCTGCTGAATAAATAACCAAGACCACATTGGTATGCAACATGAAGTCAGTGGTTGGTGATGGAGGTGTCTAGAAGTGGATATTCAGCAGGTTCTGACCAGTTCTGGAGAACTGGTAGTGGAAATTTTGAGTAGTTCAGAGAACTGGCAAATGCCACCTCTGACTGGCCCCGCCCCCATCTATTCTCTGCTTCCTGAGTCCCAGCTGATTGGCTGGGTCTTCCTCTACAGGAGACCGGAGCTGGAAAGCAGGTTAGTGGTGAGGAGGGGAGGGAATGGGGATTTTACACTAACCTTCCCCTCCCACACCCACCAAGCCATACCCACAGAACCGGTAATAAAAAATTTTCAATCCCACCACTGGAGGTGTCCCAAATCAACCACAACTGCAGAGTCCCAAAGGTGATTTTTCAAGATCAAAACCCTCTGCAATAGTGTCTATGGAGATTCTCAGTCATCCAGGTCAAGGTTGTCCAGCTCTGACTGGATGATGAAGCTGAAGAAGCTCCTTGGATGAGAAGCAAAATATCTTCAAAGAAAAACCAGAAAGTCCAGTTGCCTCTTGAAAAAGCACCTTTGGGACAACCATGACCTGGAAGACAGAGAAGCTCCATAGATGCTACTGCAGAAGGATTGGATCTTCTCCAGGGAGCTGTCCAGCAAGACAACAAATTTATTTGTGGCAAAGTTGCCAAAATAGTATGGGAGCTGTCCAACCACACCTTAACTCCGCAGGATAGGCGGGATGCAATGGAGCAATTTTATAACTGATCTTCTTCCTCATCATCAACATGATTAGGTCCTGTGTAGACCATGTTGGGCAGCAAGTATTTTCCAGCAATTTCAATCATTCATAGAATCTCCAACAACGTCCCAAAGGACATTAATAATCTGAAGATCTTCCATAAATGTTTGGCATCAGGTTTTCTGAAGCTGCTGTGTTTTTTCTTTCCTTCTGGAGGAATTACACTTCATAGTGTAATTTTTGGAAGCTGATCTTTAGACAAACCTAAGACATGCCAACAAGCCACATTCAACATTCATTCACACTTTTCAATAGGTGTTGTAAATCTGATTTTTGTAATACCTCTTCATTAGTGATGGTGCTCATAGTCCACCCTTTTCAGGAGATCTGGAACTGGGATTGAGGAGTCATGTGACCTGCCAGTTATGTAAATTATCCATTTCTCCTTCCCTTAAGTTTCCAGAGGGAGAAGGGAAGAGAATCTGCCTGGAAAAAAAGAAAAAATCAGAACAGATGGCTTTGCCATGACGCTGGGTTTTCCAGGTGTGATGGGGAGTCCGCGAAATAGCTAGGCTGATAGAGAAGTACAAATTGCATATTCCCAGTGATTGTGTTTTATTGGCTTATTTGCTTTTGTTTTTGCTGTGTTTTTTAATAGTGTCAGCCACCCAGCATCAAAAAAAGTGCAGTGGGCAGCTGAGAAAGAAAGAAAGAAAGAAAGAAAGAAAGAAAGAAAGAAAGAAAGAAAGAAAGAAAGAAAGAAAGAAAGGAAGGAAGGAAGGAAGGAAGGAAGGAAGGAAGGAAGGAAGGAAGGAAGGAAGGAAGGAAGGAAGGAAAGAAAGGAGGGAGGGAGGGAGGATTGTGGGAGAGGACAGTGCAAGAAAAGAGGAAGGGCAGTTTGAAAAGGGAGGGAGGAGAGAAGGAAGGAAGGAAGGAAGGAAAGGAGGGAGGGAGGATTGTGGGAGAGGACAGTGCAAGAAAAGGAGGGGAGGAGGAGGAAGGAGGAAGGAAGGAAGGAAGGAAGGAAGGAAGAAGGGAAGGAAGGAAGGAAGGAAGGAAGGAAGGAAGGAAGGAAGGAAAAGGAAGGATTGGGAGAAGCAAGAAGGAAGGAAGGAAGGAAGGAAGGAAGGAAGGAAGGAAGGAAGGAAGGAAGGAAGGGTTTTCAACCAGTTACAGATGAAACAGAGATAAAGTTTAGTAAATCGTTGGCAGCTGAGGAAGGAAGGAAGGAAAGAAAGAAAAAAGGAGGAAAGAAGGAAGGAAGGAAACATAAGATACCTTTAATTGATGTGCTGAAGTGCACTATAAGAATACAACCAACAAAGAGATAATTCAGCGTTGTACACCTGGCTGTAATAAATATGCATTTTATTGTTGTGCTACATAATCAGAGAGCTTCCTTCCTAAGACCTCATTTGAAGATTCAGACCTAATATGCTTCCCTTCTTCCCAGCCAAGTTCTTGGAGCTGTGCTCCCAGCACATCTGGGACAACACACCTAGAAGGCATCTTTCTTCCTGCTTCCAGCATTCTGTGCCTTAGGAAGAAGTACAGTAACAAAGCTTCATGTGGTTTCCTGTCTGAAGAATCAAGCCCTACAGCTCGCTCACACAGACACAGACACAGACACACACACACACCAGCTTTATGACCTGCTCTTAGCAAAACCTGATCCCAGGAATTGTGTAATGCAAGAGGAAATTGTGCATACACCAAAGTACATCAGTCCTGTATCAAAACTGGAACCCCAGTGGCCTTAGTGTGCTAATCTCACTCTATGGTTGTTTCTTCTGCCATAAAATAATGTAGAAGAACATCTCTTTCTCACCTTCTTTTTTTAGTTCATCCTTAACTGTTCTGGAGAAAACCCTCGTAGGATAAAACTTATCTTTTTTGAATAACACCCAGACATTCCTGAGACTGGTCATTCATCTCCTCCCTTCCTATGCTCTAATCTCATTCCTATTGAATGTATTGTTTTTCCCCTCCCATTATTTATAAAATGAGGTCATTTATAGCAAGTATCAGAGCTTGATGGATCACCCTCTCCCTTTCTCACTCTCGCTCTCCCCCAAATCCCTGTGGGGTTTTAGAAGAAGCAGAAATTCTTTGTTCTGGACAAGGGCCAAATTTCATATCTCAAGTTCCTTCATTTATACCAGATTGCTAATCTTAGGCAGCAAGTCTTCAAATCTATCTCAGGAGATGAGATGGTAAAATGACAATCTGATCAGCCTAGGATCTAAAATCAGTGCTCAGCTTTTCCCCAATTGGGATATTAAATTTTGAAAAGTGACAACAGGGATTGGGGATTATTTTGATTTATATCTATCAGAGGTTTTTTTCCTCCCACATTTTAATGAATATTAAATCTGAATATTGCTTTTATTTTGTTATTTTTGTATTGCTTTAAGTATGTGTTTTGTTGCTGTTTGTAAGCAAACTGATATTAAAATGCTTTAGCATATGAAGTGGAGTGCATGAGTCTATCTATCTGGCTGTTTATCTGTCCTGTATGGCTATCTCTGTCTCTTATCTATGCCTCTCTCATACTCACTCTATCTATCATCTATCTATCTATCTATCTATCTATCTATCTATCTATCTATCTATCTATCTATCTATCATCTACCTAACTACCTACCTTTCTATCATCTTTCTCTGTCGAGTTCTGTCTGTATCTACCTACCTACCTATCTATCTATCCATCCATCCATCCATCCATCCATCCATCTATCCTAGATAGAATTTTAAAAATTATAGTTTCATATAGATTGAATACTAAAACAGGACTGGAATCATAAACGGTGAAGAAATTGAAAAAAAAAAATATGAGCAGCTTTCTACCCAGGTGAAAAAGAAAAAACTCACAACTACAGGTGAAACTTGAAAAATTAGAATATAGTGCAAAAGTTCATTTATTTCAGTAATGTAACTTAAAAGGTGAATCTAATATATGAGATAGACTCATTACATGCAAAGCAAGATAGTTCAAGCTGTAATGTGTCATAATTGAGATGATTATGGCTTACAGCTCATGAAAAACCCAAATCCACAATCTCAGAAAATTAGAATATTGTGAAAAGGTTCCATATTCTAGGCTCAAAGTGTCCCACTCTAAGCAGCTAATTAAGCCATAACTCCTGCAAAGGGTTCCTGAGCCTTTAAATGGTATCTCAGTCTGGTTCTGAAGGAAGCACAATCATGGGAAACACTGCTGACCTGACAGTTGTGCAGAAAACCATCATTGACACCCTCCATAAGGAGGGAAAGCCTCAAAAGGTAATTGCAAAAGAAGTTGGATGTTCCCAAAGTGCTGTATCAAAGCACATTAATAGAAAGTTATGTGGAAGGGAAAAGTGTGGAAGAAAAAGGTGCACAAGCAGCAGGGATGACCACAGCCTGAAGAGGATTGTCAGGAAAAGGCCATTCAAAAGTGCTGGGGACTTTCACAAGGAGTGGACTGAGGCTGGAGTCAGTGCATCAAGAGCCACCACACACAGACGGATCCTGGACATGGGCTTCAAATGTCGTATTCCTCTTGTCAAGCCGCTCCTGAACAACAAATGTCAGAAGCATCTTACCTGGGCTAAGGAAAAACAGAACTGGTCTGTTGCTCAGTGGTCCAAAGTCCTCTTTTCTGATGAGAGCAACTTTTGCATTTCATTTGGAAACCAAGGACCCAGAGTCTGGAAGAAGAATGGAGAGGCACACACTGCAAGATGCTTGATGTCAAGTGTGAAGTTTCCACAGTATGTTGATTTGGGGAGCCATGTCAACTGCTGGTGTTGGTCCACTGTGCTTCATTAAGTCCAGGGTCAATGCAGCCGTCTACCAGGAGATTTTGGAGCACTTCACGCTTCCTTCCGCAGACGAGCTTTATGGGGATGCTGACTTCATTTTCCAGAAGGACTTAGCACCTGCCCACACTGCCAAAAGCACCAAAACCTGGTTCAATGACCGTGGGATTACTGTGCTTGATTGGCCAGAAAACTCGCTTGACCTGAACCCCATAAAGATATGGGTCATTGCCAAGAGAAGATTGAGAGACATGAGACTGAATATGAGACATGCAGAAGAGCTGAAGGCCGCTATTGAAGCATCCTGGTCTTCCATAACACCTCAGCAGTGCCACAGGCTGATAGCTTCCATGCCACGCCGCATTCAGGCAGTAATTGCTCCAAAAGGGGCCCAAACCAAATACTGAGTACATATGCATGCTTATACTTTTCAGACATCCAATATTGTTCTATGTACAATCCTTGTTTTATTGATTGCATGTAATATTCTAATTTTCTGAGATTGTGGATTTGGGGTTTTCATGAGCTGTAAACCATAATCATCTCAATTATGACAAATCATGGCTTGAACTATCTTGCTTTGCATGTAATGAGTCTATCTCATATATTAGGTTCACCTTTTAAGTTACATTACTGAAATAAATGAACTTTTGCACGATATTCTAATTTTTTGAGTTTCACCTGTATTTAAAAAAACAAAACCTTTAAGAAATTTAAACTTCATTTGTTGATGCAGACTCAACATAATCTGGGCTTTGTGCCTATGAAATATGATTTCTTCACATCTCCCATGGTCTCAAGACACAGCGGTCTGCACAGGTATTATAGCAATTTCTTTAGATCTGGGCCTCTAGCTTCAATTAAAATAAGATGAAAGCCTTTTGTGGTCTACTAGTTTTTAATATGTTCAATATTGCCTGCATCTCAGACTCATTTTGCTGGGTAACTGTCTGTGAGAGATTGTGTGTGGGTGTGTGTATGTGTTTGAGTGTGTGCTTAAATAAGGATGTCTTGTCTTCCTCCCAATATAATTGATTGGAAGTGCCCTATCATTTAAGGTCCCAAGCAAAAGTAGAGAGGAGTTAATGAAGGAAAATACTCATCCTTTCAGAGTATCCCTTTCCTTCCCTTCTCAGAAATTTCAACTGACACAGAGAAGCAAAATTGACAGGAAACAGATGATCTGGTATGGTTGCATTAATCCAAGGGCTGCAGCTGAAATGGGGAGCGATGGTACTGCATTTCCCTGACAGAACTGAAGAAGCTTCTTGGATGAGAAGTGAAATATTTTCAAGGAGAAAAAAAAAACAACAAGAAAAATCCAGTTACCTTTTGGTAAAGCACCTTTGAGACAACCATGATCTGGAAGATTGAGAACCTCCATAGACATTTATTTCAACTTCCACCATGAGTTACCTTCTATTACTTTGGGGCTAATGGAGAAATGGGCAACTTATTGGCTCGGCCAAGACACCACTCCCATTTGGTTCTTTCTCTCTATTTCTTTATTTAATAGTAGTAGTAGGCCGTATTATTATTAATCTTGTTATCTTTCTCATCTGTCATCTTTCCTACTATTTTCTCCTATTGGTATATTATAATGTATCAATTGTTATTTGTATCTTATGATCTATGACATATCACTCTGTTATAGATTCTATTCTATTCTATTCTATTCTATTCTATTCTATTCTATTCTATTCTATTCTATTCTATTCTATTCTATTCTATTCTATTCTACTCCACTCCATTCCATTCCATTCCATTCCACTCCACTCCATTCCATTCCATTCCATTCCATTCCATTCCATTCTTTGTGTCCCACCTTTACTATTTTTTTACAAATAATTCACATACAGAATGCAGACTGCTCAATAAAATGATAAATGACCAAACTCCGAATAAAAGCCCTTGTTCAACATTTCAACACATATTAAGACAAATGCTTTTCATATTATTCTTCATTACCCAATAGTAATTTTGTGTTGGATAAAACTAAGGTGTTGGAGAGCAGTAACTTCACACAAGTTATGTAGTTGGCAATTTTCAGAACATTTACACTACTTAAATTGTGATGGTCCTCTATTTTTCTACTTTTGCTTGACTTTTCAGAGATAAGATAGTAACTGATATAAGACAAAATTAACATCTATGTCAAATTCCAATCCATTACCCATAACTCCTGAACTAAGCAACATTCCTTTTCGAAACATAAATGCTATTTTCTCCAAGCTAGTCCATACTTGAAGAACTGGATTTCAATCCATTCCTTCTAATTTTTTTAATAGGAGATTATTATTCTATATTTATACAAGCAAAATAAGACATACTACAGCTCAGGTAAACTTTATTCTTCAAACTCTTTATCCTTTGAAATAGAGAATCCTTCTGTGACTGGTTCTCCTAAAAAACATCTTGTGTTTCTCTGGTTTTGATCTTACATGAAGTCAATTTAGCAAACTATAGAAAAATATATGAGGGGTTCATGTGATATGTTACCATGAATAAACATTAAGAAAAGGGGTACTTTTTTGACAACTGGCAAGTTATTTGAGAGACAACGATGGGAGAAAGAAGTAGGGAGAGAAACAAATCCATGTTAATTGTAGCAGTGATAAAAAAAATGGTCAACAGAGGAGTGCAGACCACAAACACACCCACACATGCATAAAATGTTTGGGAATGGAAATGGGATAGATTTGGATGGATTTGATGGTATTTGGGAACACTAGTATTTGAAAATTAGGAGTCAAATTGTTTAATAAAGTGAGAAAGATTGACACAAATAAATAGAGAGAGAAGTTGGAACACTCGCTACGTTCAAAGAGAGAGAAATCTTCAAATAAAAATAGCCCCATAGAAACCAGCTTCTCTCTATCTCTACCTCTCCTTCTATCTCTCTCTCTGTCTCCTTCTCCCTCTTTCTCCTCCCCTCCCTTCCCCTCCTCCCCTCCCCCCTCTTCTCTTTGTTTTCTTCCTTCCTCCTCTTCCCCTTCCCCTCCCTGTTCCTTCCCTCTCCTCTCCTCTCCTCTCTTCCCCTCTCCTCTCTTTCCTTTGCAATTGAACCTCAAAGTTTCATGCATAGGCCTCACTTTTTAACGCACTTAATAAAGTAGAGCCCTGTTACTTGAAGACATTGTACGTGCTGACAATGTGCAATGTTTTACAAGTGCTATTGTAAAAAGGACAATGGGAAATGCTGCCTCCATTCTGAAACATTGAACAAAGTCAATGCGCTTCTGTCTACAGTATAGCTTACAGTATTTATTCCTTCCACTCAGATATGCCACAAATTTTGGTCCAGTTGCCATGATTTAACCCTAACCTTTAGATACTTTAGATTTTTTTTACTTTAGATATTATTTATTGCAAAAATATTTTGCAATATTTTATTGAACATTTTTCAACAATTTATAACACATAAACACTCTTTACAATGTTACAGCATCACAAGAACTTGTATATACATAATAATTCCATTGTTAATCTTTACTTTTATTGTCTAGCCAATTGTACCCAGCGTCCCAGACCAAATAATATTCCGATTCACCTCTATCTTTTAATTCTAGTGTAAGCCTGTCCATGTCCCTGCAGTCTAAAATCTTTTTTATCACTGATACTTTAGATATTTTTGGCCTGGATGGTTGAATCGTCATTTATGTACATATATCCCACACACTTGCTTTAAAGCAGGGGTCTTCAAACTTGGCAAGTTTAAGACTTATGGACTTCAACTCCCAGAATTCCTGAGCTAACATGACTGGAGGAGGAATTCTGGGAGTTGAAGTCCACAAGTTTTAAAGCTGTCATGTTTGAAGACCTCTGCTTTAAAGGAACTGAAAACACTTCTGCAATCCAATAACAATGTGATTACTCCAAGCACAGAATTTGGGCTGTCCGAAGAGAATATTTAGGTTTTATGCACAACCCATCACGGCCCTCTCAGGAAAAGCCAAAAAAAAAAACAACAAAATCACAGCTAGTTCACACAAACCAGACTGAACCAGCTAGATAACATCCCTATAAGCTGCGTGTCAAATGCCCAAAAACTCAAATCCAGACCAAAAACAAAAGGGCTGTGCTTTTTGGGGTTTTTTTGCATTAACATTTTCATTGAGTTATAAAGTAGTGTAAAATACAAATTACAAAGTAAATAGGAAAGCAGTGGGGAGGAAAAGGGAAAGAAGATGTGAGGAAAGATAAGAAAAGAAGAAAGAAAAAGAAGCATTGACTTCCGACTCTCTCTGTTGCAGTCAAAGAAGGCATTCACATCAAATCACAACTTTTTGCTTTTTCATAATAATATGAACAAGCCATTTCTATAAGGATCTATCCATCTAATCAGTCAAACCCAAAGACAGAGTTTCATTCTTTTCCACATCAAGCACGAAGTTCTGCAGCGGCCTCCACATGGAAACACAAGTACTTATGTTCTTTTCTTTTATCAAAGCAGTCAATTTTGCCATTTCAGCCAACTCCATTAACTTCTTGCAGCCGTTCATCCACAGTAGAAATCGGTGTCTTTCCATTTTTGTGCATGCAATAGTCTTGCTGCTATTAACATACATAATAACAAAGTTCCAAATTTTGAAAACCGTGCTTTTTTAAAAGAAATTTGGAAGCCTGTCCTGTCACTAGGGAAGAGGAAGGAAATGTAGGGACCAGCACAAAGCAAATGTGCTAACATGCTGTATGAATTATGGAGGCTTTCACAGCTATTAGATTAAAGGTCACTCAGAATCGTTTTTTTTAATGGACAGGTAGAATGTCCAGAAAAATGCAGTAACATGGAGAAGCTTGAGAATGAGAAGTTATGCGAGGCGTCTGTTGTCGTGGCACTGACGGATTTATTGCGAGAGCTTACGGTTTTTGTGTTTTTTTCCCCCGAAGACAGATTTATCACTCTTTAAAGCAAGAAAAATGGAAGCAGAGACGCCGGGGCACTGCTCCATCGAGAAGTTCTCCTCTGCTAAACAACTACGTGATAACAAAAGTGGTCAGATCCTTTAAGGCATAGTCCGTCACAGTTTGTGAAAGGGATGCCCCAGCGAGACATAAATATGTTTGAAACTCTCAGATGACGCCCAATCATTTCCTCTGATGAAAGATCTAGGGCAGATGGGTCCATCTGAAAGCATTCAAAACTTTCTCGGATTTGGCACACATGCCTTTTCATATGGGATGTTTCAAAACTAGATTTGGAAATATGCACTTCATGATTAGAGACATGAACACCTACAGCATCTAATGCAAGCGCTCAAGATTTCTCAGTGTCATTTCATTCTTTGACAATAGCAGGAAATGGTTAGATTGTACTTACCACTAATACAAGGGTCAAATCGTGCAATCTCCATCATAATCGCTATTGTATAAACGTACATGGGTGGAAGCTGCCAAGGATGGGAAATGATGGCTCTCTGGCCAGACAGAACCATGGTGTAGACAAGAAAGAAACTTGGCTCTAACTTTCAAGGCTGAGAAGACAAGGGTTGAATATATATTGAACTGAAAAGATGGGTGGAAAGGCCTTAGAATTTAATCCGAGGTTTGATAGTTATCTATAAGACTTCAATCCTTTACTCTTTATTATTTTCTAGTATGGACCCCATAGGAGGCTGGGTGGCCTTGTTGGATTCTTGGAATCATTCAGTGATTGAGTTTACTCAGCCTGGTAAGTCATAATTTGCTAAGTAAAAGATTAAATATGCCACAGTTGTCAAGATTCACCTTTTGTAAAATCAAAAACTAGATTTTGAAAAGCACCAAATGGCTAAATTCATATATCACAGTGGGTTAAGCTCATACCACACCCAAATAAACTACATTATGGTTTAGTATGCTATAAGATTTAATATGCTGGAGAAGACTCCTGCGAGTCCCTTGGACTGCAAGGTGATCAAATTGGTCAGTCCTAGAGGAGATCAACCCTGACTGATCTTTAGAAGGCCAGATCCTGAAGATGAAACTCAAAGACTTTGGCCACCTCATGAGAAGGAAGGACTCACTGGAGAAGAGCCTAATGCTGGGAAAGATTGAGGGCAAAAGAAGAAGAAGAGGACGGCAGAGAAGGAGGGGGCTGGATGGAGTCCCTGAAGCAGTAAGCGTGAGCTTAAATGGACTCCAGAAGATGGTAGAGGACAGGAAGGCCTGGAGAAATGTTGTCCAGGGGGTTGTGATGGGTCAGACATGACTTCACAACTAACAACAATAACAAAATGCTATAAGAACCCAAACAATTTTAAACCATTCTTCAACTTTTGAAGCAGTTTGGATTCATCCATGTGTATCTCTAAATATCTCACTAGGCCACAGCTAGTCCTGCCTGCAACCTTCCAGCATTTTTCATAAATAAATAGTCCTTGACTTACGACCACAATTGAGGCCTCAAAATTATGCTACTTACTAAGTGAGACAGTTGTTAAGGGAGCTTTCCCTATCTTACAATCTTTCTTGACACCATTGTTAAGTGAATCACCAAAGTGGTTAAGTGAGCAACCTGGCTGTTAAGTGAATCTGGCTTCCCCACTGACTTTGCTTGTTAGAAGGTCACAAAAAGATTGCACGACCTTGGGACACTGTGACCATCATAAATATGAGTCAGTTGCTAAGTGTCCTAATTTTGATCACGTGACCCTGTGGGGATGCTGCAAGGGTCGTATGTGTGAAAAATGGTCATAAGTCACCTTTTAAAGTGCCATTGCAACTTTGGTCACTATATGAACTGTTGTAAATTGAAGACTACCTGTAGCAAGGTTAAACAGACTACACTACCTTTCCAATACAGTTTGGGCCCAATTCTGCAGAGAGCACTCTGGGTTCATGTTTAGACCAGTGGTGGGATTCAAATTTTTTACTACCAGTTGTGTGGCGTGGCTTGGTGGGCATGGCTTGGTGGGCGTGGCTTGGTGGGCATGGCAGGGGAAGGATACTACAAAATCCACATTCCCTCCCCACCCCACTAACCTGCTTTCCAGCTTCGTTCTCCTGTGCAAAGCAACCAAAGGAGATCCAGCCAATCAGCTGGGACTCAGAAGGCAGAGAATAGATGGGGTTGGTGGGGCCAGTCAGAGGTGGGATTTCCAGTTCTCCAAACTACTCAAATTTTCCACTACCGGTTCTCCAGAACTGGTCAGAACCTGCTGAATACCTCTGGTTTAGACCCCAAGTAACTTTCCCAACACAAACATCCGCAGAAAAAAGAAGCAAGGAAAATAAAGTCATGGACAAAGACTTCATGCTGGAAAAATTTAAATCAAATGCTCCAAGAGATTATGAAGATTTTTTAAAAAGGAAGGAAGGAAGGAAGGAAGGGAGGGAGGGAGGGAGGGAGGGAGAGAGAGAGAGAGAGAGAGAGAGAGAAAGAAAGAAAGAAAGAAAGAAAGAAAGAAAGAAAGAAAGAAAGAAAGAAAGAAAGAAAGAAAGAAAGAAAGAAAGAAAGAAAGAAAGAACACCCAGCTTGCTAACCTTTGGTTTTACATGGTCATTCCTGTTCATCTGAATAATCAGCATTTCTTTTGCATGGATGTAGAAAAACAATGTTGTGTTGGAATTCCCTGGCTTAAAACCAGGGGTGGGATTCTACAGGTTCGCACCTATTCGCTAGAACCGGTTGTTAACATTCTAGGCAGTTCGGAGAACCGGTTGTTAGAAGAAATTACTGGCCTAATCCTGTAAGGAAGGCAGGAAGGAAACATTCTGGTGTTGCTTACAGAAACTGCCTCTCCATTAACCCTTATTACATTCTTGGCAGGACTAGACTTCCTGTCTCAAGAACTTCTCTGGAGTTTTTTTTCCCTCCTTTGCTGGTACTCTGTTTGTGTGGAGTGACCATTCAAAGTTACAATGGCACTGAAAAAAGTGACTTATGACCATTTTTCACACTTACGACTGTTGTAGCATCCCCACAGTCATGAGAGGCCAGGCAAGGAGATGCATACCTTAATGTGAGTGATATTGAGTTGGCCATGCCCAGCCAGTCACATGACCACAAAGCCACACCCACCAACCAAGCCACATGCACAGAACCAGTTGTTAAAAAATTAAAAACCAGTTAAGAATAATACAATGGACACATTTTTGCCCAATCAAAGTGCGATTCCTGACAAAGTTGTTGACCAGCATTGTTTAACTTATGTCAGCACTGAATCTTTACAAGCTAATAAATGAAGTGCTGAGGAAGAAATATGGCATGGAACATGGAAGTAGTTGCCCAAGTTATGGCATTTGGGAATTATGAGACGTTTTAGCCTGACATATCTGGAGAACATCAAATTGGAGAAAGCAAAGGCAGAAATATGTACTGAAGCAGAACTTGAAGAAGTCATATCAGAGTAAAGTCAACATCAGATTGCAAATTAAGTTACCGAAGATAACCCTGGCTAACAGGCATCCTTCCAAGAACTCTAAACTAGCCTACTTCCCTCAATTGTACTGGGTGATGTTGCCTTTTGCCAGCATTGGTTAATATCACCCCGTCAGCTGTTGTACACTGTAGGGAACATCATTCTGTCTTCTGTTTCAAGCAACAAAATGGTTTAGTTGGAGCTGAAATCTTGAAACCATGATAGAGTTTCAACTTGAAATTCTAGGAGCAGAAATGACCATCTTTCACTCACTCCATG
Organism: Pseudonaja textilis; assembly: GCF_049901715.1. NCBI lineage: Eukaryota > Metazoa > Chordata > Lepidosauria > Squamata > Elapidae > Pseudonaja > Pseudonaja textilis. Next base: position 7,079,416 of record NC_142002.1, on the reverse strand, counting down.
TTTAAGCATCTTTTTTCTACAATGCTTCTCTCTGGGATTTCTAAAGCAAATTTCTTCTAGCAATAATGTAATGTTTCAGGTTTGCCATTTCATCTATTTCCAGCTTCTTTCTATGGATTCATCAATGGTTACAGTCATGTGTATGCCACCTAGCTATGTAACTTTAGGCAGCTTACATTATTTAAAAAAACCGATAGCAACTGCAGATTCTTTATTCAATATATAAACACAAAGCCTTCCTTCATTCTTCAGATTAATTAACTGAGGTTTCTTTTATAGGAAGAAAGTCCTACAATTACTCTTTCAAATGAAAAGACCATCATTCTGATTGTAAAAAAAAACAGACTGATCTCAGATACCCAAACTATATCCTAATTCCATCCAGATGGAAAGGACTGAAGAGGTACCTGAAAAGTTGGAAGGAAATTTAAAACATGGGTGAGCCACTTTGTTCTTTCCCTCATTATGAGTCTTTTTTTTTTACAGATAAGCTGGTTGTCTAAACCAAGTCTTTTATCATTTATTCAGCCAAGAATGGCTTACACTGATCAATGAATCAAGTGTGCATATGAATGGAATATCTGGATACATAAATAGGTGTCTGGGAGAAGCTATGATGACATTACGTGGATTGACATCACCGTATAAGTGATGCAAATTTTATAGTTCACATAAAGATGCCATGACACAGAGGTCCAAAGCGCCGAAAAATAATACAACGAACAATGGATGGAAAACTAAGGAGAGAAGCAACCTACAATTAAGGAGAAATTTCGTCATGGTGAGAACAATCAACTAATGGAATAGTTTGCCTTCACGAGTTGAAAGACTAGAGGCTTTCGAAGGAGACATTTGTTTGAAATGGTATAGGGTCTCCTGCTTGACCAGGGGGTTGGACTAGAACAGTGGTCACCAACCAGTGGGCCAGGGACCACTGGTGGTCTGCAAGAAAATTTTGGTGGTCCACAGAGAAATGTCACCCCAAAGCACTCCTCAAAGCAATTAATCCAGGCTGCGCAGGAACAGAAGGCTGCACCACCCACATGGCCCGTGGGAACACAAGGGTTGCATCACTTGCATTGTGTACGACATGAGGTAGTTAGGGCAGGGGGGAAAGGGAGGAGGGGGGGAACTTGCCCCACATGCCTCACCTGGCCACTGGGCTGCTTCTGTGTGTTTCTTTCTTCTTCTGCTTTTGGCTGCACGCAAGGAAAGCAGCAAAAGTCTTTTTTTCTCTGCCCCAAACTCCACCAGAAATGAATTTTTGGCACCCTGCAAGGCATCCTGTGCGACAAGTCTCACAAAGACTCATTTCTGGCAGAGTTTGGGGAAGAGAAAGAAAGACTTTTGCTGCTTCTGCTGCTTTCCTTGCACGAAGCCAAAAGTCAGTCAGTCAGTCAGTCTGTCTGTCTGTCTGTCTGTCTGTCTGTCTGTCTGTCTCTCTCTCTCTCTCTCTCTCTCTCTCCTCCCCCCTGAGAACGGAGCTGGAGATGGTATCCTGCTATCCCAAATAAAGAATGATTGATTGGTAGGAAAACTGGGTGGGGAATTTTCCTGCAGACTTTTTGGGAGATTTTCCCAGGGTCTCTGGTCCGCAGGATTTAAAATGATGAGTTTGGTTGTCCCTGAGGTCCAAAAGGTTGGCAACCCCTGGACTTGAAGACTTCCAAGGTGCCTTCCAAGTGTATTATTCTATGATCTAGATGTCATCTGACCTCCTGGCCATGCCTGAACATTTTCATGTATGCACATATATGCCAAGAAAGCATCCAAGCACCAAGTTCTGTTCCAGAAGGTGTGACACACAAGAAAACAGAACTATAAAAAAGAAGGGGAAGAGGAAACATGAGAAATTAATTCTAGGTTCTAACATTATTGTGAGCATTTTTAATTCTGGGAGAAAAATCAGCTTCTGTCCCTCCTTTGCCTGATAACAAAGTAATCTTTCAATGAGCGCAGAAAAGAGCAACGAAGATGATGAGGGGTCTGGATGCCAAACCTTAGGATGAAGAGCTAATTATGTGCAGCCCAATGAAGGGGAATCTTAGAGAAGACATGATAGCATCTTCAAATACTACTAATTTATGGTAGGGGATCCATTTATTCTCCAAAGCAGGAGAAGAAGGGCAGGACAAGAAGCAGTGGGTACCAGCTTCTTCAAAGAGAGATCCAACATGGAAATAAGGAGAAACTTCCTGACACTGAGAACAATTAACCAATGGAACAGCTTGGCTCCTGGAGATGTGATGTCAACTAGTGCACCCAAAACAAGAACACACTCTCAGGAGCTTTGAATTCCCAAAAGTAGAACTTTATTTTGGTACTGAAAAATCAAAACCGGCTCTAGTTTTCCTGCACAAATGTTTGCTTACTTAAACAATAGTTTCCCTTTCTCCCCATCCCTGGGGGATTACATTGTCCAATTATGAAATGTCCTTTTGTTATGGGAACAGTCTATCTCTTTCTCAAAAGCATCTGCAGGGCTGACCTTGATAGTTGCCAGGCTCTCACAGTCTATACACACATTCTCAGCATTCTATTTCACCCTTCCCTCCCCCCAGTTGAAAAGTGTTAAGGTTTGAAAGAGGCAAAGCAGTTCAAACTTGACAGTGGATGCTCCATCACTGGAGCTTTTCAAGAAAAGATTGGGCAGCTTTAATGGCTGCCTCTCTGCCGCCGGCAAGAAGAGCTTCTCCTGGATCAACCAGGGACTTTGCGGTATCCCTGGGATCTACAGGATGCGCTCTTCACTTCCATGTTGGATCTCTCTTTGAGAAGCTTGTACCCACTGCTTCTTGTCCTGCCCTTCTTCTCCTGCCATCTCTTCGGGATGGTTTAGGTCCGTTTGGACCGTCCAGAGGCAAAGATATCGGCTGCGATCTCAGACCTTCGAGATTGCAAGCCGTACCATCACGACGCCAGCTCCGCCCCCCAAGGCCCTTCCAGCCCTTTTGTTGTTAGTTGTGAAGTCATGTCCAACCCATTGCAACCCCATGGACAACGTTCCTCTAGGTCTTTCTGTCCTCTACCATCTTCTGGAGTCCATTTAAGCTCACGCCTACTGCTTCAGTGACTCCATCCAGCCATCTCATTCTCTGCCTTCCCCTTCTTCTTCTATTGACCCCAATCTCCGCCAGCATTAGGCTCTTCTCCAGCAAGTCCTCCCTTCTCACTAGGTGGCCAAAGTCTTTGAGTTTCAGGATCTGGCCTTCTAAAGAGCAATCAGGGTTGATCTCCTGTATGATACTTTTCCAGAACAGCAGGAGCAACAGGTCCAACTGACTCCACAGTTTTGCCATTGGTGGTCAAAGTCAGGGCCATCCTCCTCTGTAGTCCACCATCTTCTTTCTGAAGGTCTTTCTTTCTGATTGTATGGAAGGAAGTCAGAATGTTGGGAGGAAATATGTGTGTACATGGGTGGGTGTCTGTATATTATCCATGGCTTTGTTCTGTGTAGGACTATTTAACCCACCGTTTCATAACTATCGTTCCTCTGGATAATTTGGATAATAACAAGGACAATCCCTGTTTTCCAGCTGCCAAGACCAGATGTTTGTTTCCCACTGAGATTAAGTATTGAAGAGGAGCCTATATGTTAAATGGCATTCATAGTATGCTGGAACCACATTTGAAGAGCTGAGAAGGACAAGGGAATGCTTTGGGACCCAGTCATAATGTGCAAATTGTCCACAACCAGGGAGGGTTGAATGTCAATAAATAGTTTCCCTTCTGATGTCACTTTAATATAAAATGTGCAATGGCATGGGTGGTTTTTGCCTTGTTTCACTTATTCCATTCCCACCCGCAACGTATTTAAAATTAAACGAACCGAAATTGCTGGGAAAGCTGAGAGCCAATTAGGGAGAAAGAAAATTAAAGATGTCCTGTCCCTTTTGTCAGAGAGGATGTTAAAGAGGGAAACTGGTGGTGGTGGGGAGTACACATCTGGATGTGTGAGTGTGAGTGTAAGGAAGGAAAACACAACTAAAAGAAAAATGCTTCTTAATTCTCAAAGGAAAGCATTTCCCCAGCCTTGAAGATGGTATCAATTCCATTGCTGACTGAGTTATAATCTTCACACAACAATCTAATCTTCTAGTCCAGCTAAATCTGTGCCACGCAAACACAATAACTGACTATCAGTTCTTAGCATATAGGTAGTCCTCAACATACTGTAACATAGAACACAGAACATCAGAGTTGGAAGGAACCTTGGAGATCTTCTAGTCCAGCCCTCTGCTCAAGCAGGAGACACTGTACCATTTCAAACAAATGGCTGTCCAGTCCCCTCTTAAAAACCTCCAGTGATGAAGCACCCACAACTTCTGGAGGCAAGTCGTTCTACTGGTTAATTGTTCTCACTGTTGGGAAATTTCTCCTTAGTTAGTTCTAAGTTGCTTCTCTCCCTGATTAGTTTCCACCCATTGATTCTTGTCCTGCCCTCAGGTGCTTTGGAGAATAGCTTGACTCCCTCTTCTTTGTGGCAGCCCCTGAGATATTGGAACACTGCTATCCTGTTATTCCAAGTCCTTCTTTTCATCAGACTAGACATACCCAATTCCTGCAACCATTCTTCATGTGTATTAGCCTCCAGTCCCCTAATCACTTGTTGTCCCCTAATAATTTGTTGCTCTTCTCTGTACTCTTTCTAGAGTCTTAACTCTCTAGAGCAGGGGTCGGCAACCTTAAACACCCGAAGAGCCACAAAGGTCCTAACCAGAAGCCCCCCATTTAATTCTGGAGCCAACTGGAAGTCCTGTTCCCTCACCATAGAGTCTCCTCCTAGCACAGCATCCTTTTTCCTTTACCTGTTCTAACCAAAAGCCCTATCAATTGTGGAGCAGAAACCTACCCCTTGTCCTATAATCTCCTCCTGGAGTGCCTTGTTCCCCACAAACAGAAGATCCGCTCAGAATTATGGTGCCAACTGGTGACAGGGAGCCACAGCAGAGAGATGAAAGAGCCACATGCGGCTCCAGAGCCACAGGTTGTTGACCCCTGCTCTAGAGTTTTAACTGACTGGTCATAAACTAAGGACTACCTGTATCAAATTTTGTTTGGCTTTTCTATTTCATTTCTTCCAAACACTGTTTAGTAGCATCTCAAAACTCCCTTAAGAGTAGACAGTCTGCCACGAAGCTCTTCAGTACATCCTTGTTGAAATGTGAGGTTAGCATCAGATTCAAACTCAGCTATCACCAGCTATATCTTTAGTTTAATTGCCAAAATAAAACCCAGCAATTCATGAGTGGCTGGGTAGAGAAAATTTCTTGATTCCCCTGGGAGTAAAGGTCCACAGCACAGCCCCACTCCCGGACTGAGGTTTCCACCGATGACATTGTTCAGAGGCCTGGCTAAAATCCACAGTTAGTTAATTGTTAAGAGCAAAACCAAGTCAGCCAGATTGTGTGTCTTCAGGAAAGGATATCGGTGTCTAATCTCAGTGAAAACGGAACGCAGGAGTACTCAGAGCCTTGTTGGGCTCAATGCCCTTATGTACAAGACTGAATAGGAGAACAATGTTTACATCCCCCACCTCCTGATGCCTTTTAGAGGCTGGAAGCTGTGCAGTCGCAAAGCATGAGTGATTTTCAAAAGACTGCCATTCCTGGCTCTCAGTTACCAAGGTCTTGACTGGCAGGCACTGTTGGTTGTAAATATACCTCAGTTACAGGCAAGCAAGGGAGAGAAAAAAATGGACTCCTTTCTGATGCCGAGTAGGGATTTCTCAAATTCCTGAAAAGCAGCTGTGTTTGTCCAGTCGAGCAAATAAATAATATAACATAAAAGCTGTAGGTTGCCTTAAGCTTGAAGCAGGAGGCCAAGGAAAGGGCTGTGACCATGCTGGAAGGAATAGATTTGTTGGAATAATAGGAGGCATGCACTTAATTTTGTTTCACTTATTAATCAAATTTGCATGCCACCCAACTCCCCTATAAAGTGACTTATAGAGCAGGTTACAGGTTATCATATTAAAGGGTTGTTTCCTCCTTTTTGTTCTTTCAAAATAGTGAAGCCAGAATCACCCTGAAGGTGATTGAGAGCTCTGTATGGACACTGCTGGGCAACTAGATGGGCAGACAACCTGCGGGTGGATAGGCTGAAAGGACTTCCTGAATCAAAGAAAGATCATCTGATCCAACTTTCTATTGCCCCAGTGAACAAGGAGAAAACTCTTGGACTTCATAGATAAATAGATCAATCGATAGATAGATAGATAGATAGATAGATAGATAGATAGATAGATAGATAGATAGAGATGGATGATGGATGATGGATGATGGATGATGAATGGATGGATGGATGGATGGATGGATGGATGGATGGACAATGTCTGGAATACTCTACCTGACTCTGTGGTTTCTTCCCCAAACCCCAAAAACTTTAACCTTAGACTGTCTACTATTGACCTCACCCCTTTCCTAAGAACTCTGTAGGGGGCGTGCATAAGTGCACAAATGTGCCTACTGTCCCTGTCCTGTTATTTCTTTTATTTTTCTTATATGTATCCATTTCATGTATTCATAACTATGTTTATACTTATACCTATTATCTTGTAAGCAAATGACAAATTGAAATAAATAAATAAAATAAAATAAATAGACAGACAGATAGATAGATAGATAGATAGATAGATAGATAGATAGATAGATAGATAGATATGATGGAGATAAATATATGAGAAATGAGAGAATAAGCTAGATGGATAGAGATGATAGATGGATGGTTGGATGGATGGGTGGGTGGGTGGAGATGGATAGATGATAGATAGATAGATAGATAGATAGATAGATAGATAGATAGATAGATAGATAGATAGATATGGATAGATGATAGACAGATAGAGATAGACAGACAGACAGACAAACAGACAGATAGATGATTGATTGGTGGGTGGGTGGGTGGATGGATAGATACAGAGAGGTAGAAACCAGTGGAGCTGCAGCCTCTGAAGGTGGTAAAATGCTGACCTGGGAGAACCTTCTCAATCTTCATGAAAGCAGAAAAAAAGACTCTCCTATCCTGAATATGTAGGTCTGAGAAGGTCTCCCTCTATGGCAAGGATTTGCAATGTATCCCTGCATGGGATTCCAGAGCCATATTCCCAAAGTAGTGGGTGAGTCCAGGAGAATAAACACAATTTTGCTGACAGCTAGATTTAGAATGAATTCAAATGAAATTCAATTAACATGCACACTTCCCAGGAGTCTCTTTCGTATTATTTTCTTTTGCAACATTATACATCAATTTGGTCGCAACGATGGCCAAAGATCATATTCAAATCTTTTAGAGCAGAATAGAATAATAGCAGAGTTGGAAGGGACCTTGGAGGTTTTCTAGTCCAACCCCCTAGTCCAACCTTCTACCGCTTCAGACAAATGGTTCTCCAATCTCTTCTTAAAAACTTCCAGTGTCAGAGCACCCTCAAGTTCTAGAAGCAAGTCATTCCACTGATTAATTGTTCTCACTATCAGAAAACCTCTGCTTAGTTCCAGGTTGCTGATTATAAGTGATGCACTTTTTGCAAACTAGAAGTGGTACGCCTTGGTTCTAAGGACTGGATTTCATATTCAGAGATCCTAGCAACAAAGATCCGCTTGGGGTGCTTCTTCTGAGATTTTTGCCAGGGTTCCAAGTAACAGACCCATAGCAAACAAAACTCTGAGGCCAGTAGACTCCTCAAACAATATTTTTATGGGCTATATCATATTGGCACAGTTCTGCTGGAAACCGACTCTGAAGGTTCCTGCAGTTTTCACCTAATTAAAAGTAAAAGTTTTCCCCCTTCCCCAAACAATCAGTCATGTAGTCCAATCAGGGTTCCATCTGGTTGCCTGGTAACGTCACTCCTCCTCTCTCTGACCAGGTGTGAGAATGTCCTTGGTTCCCAGGCGAAAGTATTTTGTTTTGGCTACAAAACTCCAGCTATCTCTATTCCCACCTTCCCTATCCTTCAGCTCCAGTGTGGTAACACTGAAGCTCCAAAATGGCATCGGCCAGGTCAGAGTTGACAATCTTCTTCCAAAGAGATTTTTTTTTCCAGGATGGAATGGAGAAGAATGACATTCAGAGCTGCTGCTATTGCCATGGACCTGTCTGGGCCTTAAGGGACAAAGGAGAACTTTGCTGCACAGAGACGTAAAATTGGATGGAGGCCAGACTATCCATCCACGACTTCTAACCTTCTTTGGAGCTGATTCTCTTTCTCTTTCCTTCTATTGCCAAAAACACATTAATCTATTTCAAAAATTCTCCATGCACACCAGCAGTATCATGTCCACAGTTAACAGCTATCCAGCTGTAAGAGCTGAGATACACATGGAGAAAATATTTCCTTATTCACTGGAGAACAATAAATGCTATCCAGGAAATGACATAATAAATGTAACAACATTACTGTGAGCACAGGGATGGGAGTAAACTATTTAAAGCATTAATCAAAAAGACTGGATTCTGTTTATGTTTTTCTACGCATCCAATGGAAAGGCAATCCTCCCACCCTATAAATTTTAGATCCCTGAATATCTGTGTATGTGGAGTTAATCAAAGGTGACACCCTCGTCTTCAAGAAAACTTGATGCGTTTATCATGTTGAATTGCAATGTGGTTTCCTTTTTCTTTTGGTACATTGTACGAGGTTGGTCACTGTGGTGTGTACACTATAGTTTATGGCCTAGCACAATATGTGAGGATCAGGAAAAATGACTTGCTGGGTAAAACCACGGGTAAAGCAATTCATGGCTTAGACGAATGGATCTCCTTGCACGTTTTGCTAATTAACAAACTCAAATAATATATTTCATATATTTCAAATCCCAGTCTCTGTAAAGCCGAAATGGCAGCCATTCTTGGTTTAGGCAACATAGCAATTTTGCCGCTGCAGTTGAACGTTGCACGGCATGGGGATAGGTTGATGGCATGGGGCAGAGAGGGGCTTCAAAAAATTTAACAACTGGTTCTCTGCCTGGTTGCTGGGTGGGTGTGGCCATGGTGGGCATGGCCTAGTTGGCTGCCTGCACTCTGGTGGGTGGGGTTCACCCTCCCCACTCCAGAGGCTTTCCTCGAGCCTCCAGGAGGGCAAAATGGCCTCCCCGGGCTCCGAAGGCCCTCTGGAGGCTGGGCCTGTTTCCAGCTTTCCAACTTCTGGAAGGCCAATTTCCCCCCTTCCCAGGCTCCAAAGGCTCTCTGGAGACTGGAAACTGACCTGTTCTGGAGCCTCAGAGGTCCATTTTTCACCCACCCCGAGCCTCTGTGCACTTATCTGGGATCCAAAATGGGCTGCATGGAGGCTCCTGGGAGGGAAGGGCGGGGCCAGCCAGTCATTGCAACTACCGGCTCAGCGAACCAGTTGTAAAATTAACAACCAGTTCGCCCAAACCAGTGCAAACTGGTAGCAGCCTACTCCTGGCATGGGGATGATTTTTAACCATCCTTTTTTCCCCTCAGCAAACTTACATATCCTGGTATAACCTAAGATAATATCTAAAACTTGTGGATTTATTTCCATCTTTTTCTTCGAAACCTGCTGTAAACAAAAGTATTACTCCATCTTTCTTCTGGAGAACAGATCATTGTGCCCAGCAAGTGTGAAAGCTTTCCTTTGAGATAAGACTTCAATCCTCAGCTAAAAAACAGGAGTGATGGTTGAAGAACCTTATGGGATTCTCAATGTCTTCTTGAGGTTTGGGGGACAATGCTCCCCAAATAGTAGCATCTGAGATGTATGGGTCAGCAGTTCTGAGGATGGACATAGGCTAATCTCAATTGTTTCGTGCAAGTCTGCTTCTTCGCAGGAAGAAGTGTCAGTCCTAAATTAGATGGATCGATGATGTCTTTCAGTATTAAGCAGCTTCACCAGGCAGCATGATTTGTTATGCAATCTGTTTAAGTTTTGCATGGTTATTTTCACTTTAGTACTAGAGAACACAGCCAAAAAACCACATGCTTACAACTATAATCAGGATTAGCTTTAAAACACATACATACATGCAAACACACACACACGTACAAACCCCAACAGAAAATTGAACTGTAGTCAAAATGCAGACACCATATGAATATTTGCCAATGGTATTAAACAAAAAAAAAAAAACAAAGTATGAAGTTTCTGGCAGGAGCAGAAAATGGACTGGCGTTTCTTTCTGGCAATACTTAAAAGATACCAATTCCTCACTTATGTTGTTGTTATTATTATTTATCCAAACAACACTGAAGCATTGCTTTGTGCCAATCATCTGACGGTCTGGTTCTTCATTATACAAGGGAAGTTGCTCTCCAGAAATTCATCAGCCAAACTTAACATTTACTAGGAACATGCTGGAGGAAAAGAAAGGGAGTGAGGGGGTGAGGAAAGATGTAGTAATTGAATCCAGAACCTGAATTATTTGAAAAGAAAATATCTTCAGGAGGTAATTGATTGTTATATGGTTCAACATCCACAAATATTAAAAGAGGAAAAAGAAAATATGAATAAACTTTGTGTTGGTTAAGAAAACAGATTATTCTTGAGATAGTCCTCTTATGTGTATTGTATCTCAGCTTCACATTAACAAAAAAAAAAATAGTGTAATCTTATGGCATATGTGGTCCTGTTTTCTCTCTCTCTGCATCCACTTTTTGTCATCACAATATAAAAAAGATGTTGAGACTCTGGAAAGAGTCCAGAGAAGTGAGACAAAAATTATTAGGGGACTGGAGGATAAAACATATGAAGAATGGTTGCAGGAATTGGGTATGTCTGATGAAAAGAAGGACCAGGGGTAACATGATAGCAGTGTTTTAATATCTGAGGAGCTGCCACAAAGAAGAGGAGGACAATCTGTTCTCCAAATCACCAGAAGAAAAGACAAGAAGCAACAAATGGAAACTAATCAAGGAGAGAAGCAACCTAGAACTAAGGAGAAACTTCCTAACAGTGAAAATAATAAACCAGTGGAATGGCTTGCCTTCAGAAGTTATGGGCGCTCCAACATTGGAGGTTTTGAAGAAGAGCCTGGATAGCCATTTGTCTAAAATGGTATAGGGTCTCCTACTTGAGCAGATAGTTGGACTAGAAGACCTCCAAAGTCCCTCCAACTCTGTTATTCTTTTATTCTCAAGATTATTCCAAAACAGCTTGAAACTGTTCCACAATAGTTTTCACTGCTGCCAGTCTCAATATTGAGGGAACACACGGAGATGGCAATCTATCAGCTAGGTCCTCTTCACTTACTAACAGGAGAATATTATGGAAAATATAATTTGCTCACTGCCCTACCCAAATGAGCTAATGCAGAAGACAACAAACATCTCCACCCCTGTTCAATACAAAAAGGAAGAAAATTATAATTATAATAAATTGCCAGGGCCCCCCCACAATTCTATTTTGATCCATCTTGGGTGAGTTCATGTGCAGCTGGCATAAAGGAACACTTTCCTGGCTGTTGAAACTATTGTTTGTTTATGAATCTGTCATTCTGCTTCAATTTGAATGCCCATTGAAAGCTTTGAAGACAGAATTACATAACCTTGTTCCTTACCATATGAGATTCTGTTCCTGGCTTCCCCAAACCAACTGCTAGAACAATCAGGAAGGGATACTGAAGGGTAGCAGGCCATTATTATTAAAGTGACAGAGTTGCAGTAGTGTGAAGAGGGGTGATTAGTATTTGCCCCCCAAATAAGCAAAAATAAAAATATTGCCCAATATTTAATGCATCATATCTTCCTTCGTCCTTTCAGGGAGTCCTCAACAGGCAACTCGAATGAAGGAGAAGAAAGAGTGACAATGGTGGGAAATCTGGTGCCAATTGCGATCGTACGTTGAGAATATTGAACTCGTGCAATGTCTTCAAGTAGAAGGGACCTTAAGTTGCTCAAAATTGCTTTCCGTTTCATGCATAGACCGTAGGCAGTCATCAAAGCACCTTCTGTGACCAATGACAGAGAGGCCTTCTCAGATCCTTCGAGCCATTTCTGCTTGTTGCTGATGTTCTTTGCTCCAGAGCTGAGTTTTGGCATTGCCGGGAAGGATAATTCCTCTTGTTGTTTCCTTTAACAATGTCTTTTACTGTGTGTGGATTGTTGTCTTTGTAGTTGTAGACAGCACTGACCACATGCACTTCAGTATGTCCAAGCTTTGCAATTTAAGCAATTCGTATAAAAATTGGCACAAACAAGGAAGAACAATAGGCCACATTGTTTCCCTATTCGGTGGTTGATGTAGATTATTTTCTAAATCTAATCTCTTTCCCGATGCCAACATATAGGCCAGAAGCAAAATTATTTAATCATTTGCATGGATTCCAGCCATGCCAACTTCCCCCTGGCTGGAGCCAAAAGAAATTCTCCTCCAGGTAGTAGATAGGCAAATGGTACCAGCAAATATTGTTGTTTGGTCCGCGAGTTTTCAGAAAATGTCATCACTTTTATTTATCATGCTCTTTATCCAGGAAAGGCAGTGACATTGAACTATCACATTACATTTGCTGTTAAGTGGTCTGTGCCTTGAGGAATTACAGTCTAGCATTTGATAAAGGGGTGATGACAGAGGAAGGAGAAGGCACATTGGAAGTGTGGTTTGGGAGGTAATTCAGGTGCCCTCTCTGAATATTCCTATGCCTTCTGTCAATGAAGTCACTATCAGCTCTCTCTACCTCTTGAAAGCTCATCTGGTCTGAAAGCCAACAGATTTGGAAGGTTAACTCTGTTGCCTTTTGGCGGGGTAGACTTTGAAAAACACAACATTCCTTGTATAGACCATGATGGGAAGGTAAAAAAAAAGAGGGGGGGAGAAATTTGATTCAGGTATACTCCACAAAAATTCTCCCTTTAAACTTAGCTTAGTTCTAAGAGCCATAGGATCACCTCTAAAATGCAGCAATTATGTTTTAAATATGTTTCTTGAGGAACTAGATCTGCTGCTTTTTCATAGAGAATACAATACAGGACAATCAAACAAAATGAAACGAAACAAAAACATATATTTCCACCCTCACAACAACAACAAAAGTGTACGTACAAAAAAAGAAAGAAAAAGTGGTCAGTTAAACTCTGCTGACTTTTAATGGACAATTATGCAATTTGGTATGTCAAGGGAATCTCTGAATTGTAACTTTTAAAAGGATTAAAAGAAAAAACAAATAAGGGGAAATTTTCTGACACTGAGGACAATCAACCCACGAAACAGAAGTGGCCTTCAGAAGCTGTAGGAGCTTCATCCCTGGAGGCTTTCAAGAAGAGTCTGGACATTTCTGCCATCTGTCAGAAATGGTGTAGGGTCTCCTGCTTAGGTGGGTTGGACTAGATGACCTTCAACATCTCTTCCAACTCTGTTAATCTGTACATATCTGTACTTTCTTTCTAAGGTAGTGGCCCCCAAACTTTTGGGCACTAGGGTCCAGCTCCGTGGAGAAAGGTTTTTCCATGGACCAGAGGGGTTGTGGTTTCATATGATGCCTGCATCCCATGGAAGGGGCTTCACTTGTTGTGTGGCCTGGTTTCTGGCATGCTATGGACTGATGCCGGTCCATGAACCCAGGATTGAGGACACCTGTTCTAAGGTGTTACCACAGCAGCCTGGTTTCAGTTTGGCCCATGGACCCTTTTATAAATTAAAACACTCTTTGATGTCCTTAGTTACAATTACAGCCTGGTGATAACAACAGATGACATCAGAGGCAGGAGAACATGCCTAACTAATTTATTTTGCTTGACTATTCATTGTACAGGAAAGAGAGCAGAACTGATAGATCTTTCTAAGGCAACTTTTTTTTTTTAAGGACAAGAACTTTTAATAGGGAAAAAAGACAGTGCGGATAAATGAAGAGCAGCAGGATCTTTTTTTTCTTTTTGTAAGTTTTATTTGAGTTTTCACAAAAAGAAAAGAAATACAAGTAAAACATCTTTTTTGAAAGCAGCATAATCCCGGGTTACATCTCTTTGTACAGACACAAATTCAAGTTCCTGCTCATTTTTATATTCCATTCCATATCTTATTAGTATTCTACATTTTCTACATAGCTTCTCCCCTCTTTTAACTTTCTTAATTTTATTTTATTTATGTTGTCTCAATTCAAATCATTGTACTTATATTCTTTGTCTGTCCTGTTTCAACTGTCTGCTATCTTTTCTCATTAAACAGAATTTCTCCTATAATCACTGATTGGAGTATGACACCTTTGTATCTTTCCCCTAAAATTATAACACTTAATATAATACATAACTTTCATTCGGATTCTGCTTGGCACATGCTAAAACTACACATTGTATTCTTAAAAAAAGAAAAAAAGATTATACATGTATAATATAATTAAAGCAACAATCCGTTCCAATTCAATTCTATCATTAATATTAATATTTATTTAGATCTTAACATTTTGCACATTACTTTTCAAATAAATATCTTACTTCTATGAGAACAATTGGCTCTTTGCAGGGATGGGCAGTTGCTGCCCAGTTGCTGGGTTGCTGTAGTCATGGTGGGCATGGCCTGGGGGAGTGTTTTTGACCTCCTCTGGCTCCTGAGGCTTTCCTCGAGCCTCTGGGAGGACGAAAATGGCCTCCCGGGCTCTGGAGGCTCTCTGGAATCTAGAAGTGGGCCCATTTCTGGCCTTTCTGAACTTCCAGGGAGCCCGTTTTTCACCCTCCTCGTCTCTGCGTGTGCTCTGCGCTTACCTGCATCCAAAACTGTCCACGTGGGGACTCCTGGGACAGGTGAGGTGAGGTGAGCGAGGCCAGCCAGGAGTGGTATTTGAGGGTTCTCCGAACTGCACAGAATCTGAGCTAGGGTCTCTCCTGAACCCCTGAGAACCCCCAGCAGCTCACCCCCTGGCCCTTCGATCAGTTATGTCAGCAGAAACCACACTTGTCTCTTGATTGAGTTTGTGTTCCCCCTAGTCTTTGTTTCTGTTTGTACTGTTTTGCGGACTCAGCTCCAATTGTGGCTTCAGATGATTCATCCCTATGAGCAGACCTGGGGAGAATAAACGTTTGCGTATGCCCTGTGCAGATGTAGAGCAATTAAGTCCTATTGTTTACGCCACAATGCTTTCATCCATGTCCTGTTCATTTAATTGTGGCTTATATGATGATTAGATATAGGTGTAATTTCTGGGAAGCTGTTTGAAAACAGGAGGAGGCGTAAGGTCATACTGGCAGGGGGCTGAACCACAAGCAGGAATATGTCCATTTTACTCAGAGTTTGGAAAAGATGCTGTTCCTTTAATCCTGCATCGTCATTGGCTCAGTTCATTCAGTTCATGGTCAGTCATGCCTTGACACACATTATTGTTCCATGCATTTTCATGTTTCCTTCTAGAGCAGGGGTCTTCAAACTTGGCAACTTTAAGACTTGTGGACTTCAACTCCCAGAATTCCTCCTCCAGTCATGTTAGCTCAGGAATTCTGGGAGTTGAAGTCCACAAGTCTTAAAGTTGCCAAGTTTGAAGACCCTTGTTCTAGAGCAACCATCTTCCGCTTTACCGCTGTATGTGGGCTCCTTGGTGCTCTCTGAGCTTGGTTGTTTTCCTGCAGATGTTTCATTACCCAACTAGGCAATCTCAAGCACAGGTAGCCCTTGACTTACAACTACAACTGAGCCCAAAATTTATGTTGCCAAGTTAGACATTTGTTAAGTGAGCTTTGCCCCATTTTACAATTTTTCTTGCCATATTTGTTAAGTGAATCACTGCAGTTGTTAAGTTAGTAACACGGTTGTTAAGTGAATCTGGCTTCCCCGTTGAGTTGGCTTGTCAGAAGGTCACAAAAAGTGGACCACATGACCCTGAGATGAGTTAGTTGCCAAGTGACTCAGTTTTGATCATGGAACCACGGGAAGGCTGCAATGGTTGTAAGTGTGAAAAATGGCCATAAATCACCTTTTTTCAGTGCCGTAGTAAGTCACTAAGTGAACTGTTGCAAGTCAAGGACTACCTGTATTAATGATGTGATCTAGGTTAGGTTATAAAACATATGGGAAAAAACCCACCAAGCTAAAAGAGCATCAAGGACCCCACTACTGTGCATGCAGAACGAACTCTCACCGAACCGGCAGTAACGCCGGTTGAATCCCACCCCCGATTCAGTCCCCATATTTTCTGTATTTAGAGAGGAAGGTCTCCGTGATACTGAATTAATTTAGTTGGACACAAGTGGAATTGTCTAAGTATCAATCACAAGTGGGCTGAAGCAGGATGATCATGACTTAATGCAATATATGAACCTGGCCATGGACAGGTTCAAAGAAAAAAACCAACCCAGAACTAAGGAGAAATTTCCTGACCGTGAGAACAATTAACCAGTGGAATGGCTTGCCTCCAGAAGTTGTGAATGCTCCAACACTGGAAATTTTTCAGAAGAGATTGGGCAAAACCCCTTTCAACTCTATCATACAGTTACTTGTTAAAGGTCTGTGGAGATTCTCAATCATCCAGGTCATGGTTGTCCCAAAGATGCTTTTTCAAGAGGCAACTGGACTTTCTGGGTTTTCTTTGAAGACGTTTTGCTTCTCATTCAAGGTGCTTCTTCAAAACCAGAAAGCTTCTGTTGCCTCTTGAAAAAGCATCTTTGGGACAGTTGCTGTTATATTTTGGTATAGAAGATGAGATGGAAAGAATCTTTTTTTAAAACTCCAGAAGTAAAGTGTTCATGAGACCCTCACCAGTGGTGATATTAAAATGGTGGGTGTGGCTCGGTGGGCGTGCTTTGCACGCGCACAGAGGCTTTCCTACTGATCTCCTGCACTCCTGCACCCTCCCTGGGTCTTCAACAGCTGATGCGTGACAATAAAGGCAGGAAATAAAGATCAGTATGGAGCCGGAGTAGGCAGGCGGGGTCAGCAGCTGATCATCGGAGTGAACTGGTTCGCTCCCGGATCATCTTTGGAGGTACCGGTTTGGCCAAACCAGGCCGAACCAGTAGAATCCCAACCCAGACTCTCACCCATTTTTCTCCCTGCTATCAGTGTGATTCTGTTTCTCTCCCCCCCCACCCCCTGAAGTCAATACTAAACTAATTTATTGAGATTTGAGATTAACCCATGTACTGGCCTGCCTTTAAGGGACAGCATCAGCCTATTAGATGGTCCATATGCTGTAGTTAGGAAGTGCCCCCTCTCTGTGTGAGGGGCCCAAGGTAACGTCTAAGTGAAGGCAAGGGGCTATTTCCAAGTTGAACCTTTTTCCATTAATCCTTTCCTAAATGAGCTGTTTTCACGCCTTCTGTAGTGACACAGAACTTAATCCACCCCACAACCCCAACACAGAGGTTTCCCCCCCTCCCCCCGGAACATTGGGAAAGACTTTAATCCTCTTAACTTGACAAAGCTTTTTCTTTTAACCTCACACCTCTCTCACTTCCTATGACCCAAGCCTCCCATTTTCCCCCTTTCTTTTTTTCTTCTCTTCACAACTAAACCATGGGAGGTAAAAAAAAAAAGGGTCCAAGCAGAAAAACTGCCAAGGATGAACTGTATAACTGAAAGGTAGAAACCTTTCAGACGTACTGGCTGTGCTCATACCGTACACTAAGCTGTTAGTTAGAACATAGAAAATAGAACATAGAATAATAGGGTTGGAAGCAGGGGTGGGATTCAATTTTTTAAACAACTGGTTCTGTGGGTGTGGCTTAATTGGTGGGCGTGGCTTGGTGGTCATGTGACTGGGTGGATGTGGCCAACTCAATATCACTCACATCGAGGCACCATCGCCTCACCTGGCCTCTCATGACTGTGGAGATGCTGCAACAGTCATAAGTGTGAAAAATGGTCATAAGTCACTTTTTTCAGTGCCATTGTAACTTTGAATGGTCACTCCACACAAGCAAAGGACCAGCAAAGGAGGGGAAAAAAATACTCCAGAGAAGTTCCTGAGACAGGAAGTCTAGTCCTGCCAAGAATGTAATAAGGGTTAATGAAGAGGCAGTTTCTGTAAGCAACACCAGAATGTTTCCTTCCTGCCTTCCTTACAGGATTAGGCCAGTAATTTCTTCTAACAACCGGTTCTCCGAACTGTTTAGAATGTTAACAACTGGTTCCAGCAAATGGGTGCGAACTGGTAGAATCCCCCCCCCCGGTTGGAGGGGACCTTGGAGGTCTTCTAGGCCAACCCCTTGCTTGAGCAGGAGATCCTACACCATTCTGGACAGATGGCTGTCTAGTTTTTTCCTTGAAATGTGCAGTGATGAAGCACCCACAACTTCTGGAGGCAAGCCATTCCACAGATCAATTTCTCCTTACTTCTACGTTGGTGCTGTCTTTAATGATCTTCCACCGGTTATTTCTTGTCCTGTCCTCAGATGCTCTGGAGACTAAGTTGACCTTCTCTTCTTTGTGACAGCCCCTTATGTACTATGGTTTACTGAATAAATCCCACCTGACTCAATTCAGACAACACGACAGTCAAAATACCATGTTACAGCTTCATAAAGAGCAGATGGTGCAAATTTTCTCATGGACCTTCACAACTCGTTGAGATTTCCACAGTCTAGTCCAAATACTGTTTCCTCTGTACAATCACACAGATCTCATTTTGGGAGGAATATCACTGTTGTCTCTACTGTTGTCATCCTAATAAAGAAGAATGTTTGTAGCTCTGGCTTGAAATTAGGGGTATTTGGTTGCTTTTTTGCAGACATTTTGTTACCCAAACTAAGTAACATCATCAATGTTGCTAATAAGATGTGGAGTGTGTGGAGAGGAAGAGGAGGAGACTGTGAAGTCCTTGGTGCTCCTTGAGCATGGTTGTTTCCTTGCAGATATGACCCCAACTAGTTAACATCATCAATACTAGTAAGGAGCGGGGTTAGTTCTCATTATATATTTGAGTGGCTTGCTCGTTTCAAGTTCCTTGACTGGGATATTGTTTGCTGTTATTATTCTGCTGCACAGATGAGAATCCTTGAGCCTTTCTTTTCACCAAGTTGGACTAAAAAATGCCATGATGCAGCTAGCAGTTGGAATACTGACTGGGAATCGAAGTGAATTTAATGAAATCCAATTTCAATTAAGTGAAATTGTATTGATGTCTGTTAAAATGAATTGTACTGTATAAAGTATCATGCATATTTCAGGAGAAGCATTGCTTACCCAAAAATTATCTACTTTGATGTTAACGTTTAATGTTAATGCTTAATGTTTTGATATTTTTAATCGCCTGTATCGTTCATACTGTTGTACGGTGTCATATCATTTATGATATTGTAAGCCACTTGGAGTCACTTGATAGTGAGATGGGTAGCATAGAAATGTAATCAATGAAATAAATTGATTTTAAAAAATCCTCAGGTATTTGTGTCATGAATGGGGCTGAGGTATCAGTTATCAACATCACCTGTGATCATTTAGCACCAGTTTACATCAGTAGACACAGATGTTCAGGACAAGCCAAGACGTCATCCTGTGCACCATGAAATCACATAAACAATACAGATTGTATAAAGAACATGATGTGCATCTCTTGGAGGATAATATCACGTGTCTTTCTTTGGTTGACCCTGCAAAGGTCCAAATTAGCAGAAACCAAGCTGTCCTACTTGTTCTGCCGCGGCTCCAAGGTCTTTTTTTTTTTAAACAAATTTTATTAGTTTTTACAAAACAATACACAAACAAACAAAGCATAGAATATAATAACATAAAAGATCTTTTCTGGAAAGACCAATAGAACATCTTATTTAAAAACAGAATAAATCCAAATTATCACATACAATCACAATTAAATATATATATTTACATTATTTGTTCAACTTCATATCTTATCCCAGCTTCTCTTTGTTTCTCCCTTTCATTCTATTATTCAAATTATATTTCTTACTAAAAAAAATTTTTTTTATTGCTTTTCAAGGACAATACACAAACAAACAAAACATAAAACATAAAAACATAAAACATCTTTTCTGAAAGTTGCTTGATCCCGGGTTAAAACTCTTCATACAGACACAAATTCAAAAATCATATTCATTTTATATACCATTCCATATCTTATTACCATTTTCTATTTTCTATATAGCTTCTTCCCTCTTTTAACTTTCTTAGTTTTATTTTATTTATCTCATCTCAGTTCAAATCATAATACTTGTCATTCTTTGTCTGTTCTATTTCGAGCTATCCATTCATCTTTTCTCTTTAAACAAAACTTCTCCTGTACACTGATTGGAGTATGACGCCTTTAACTCTTTCCCCTAACTTAACAATACTTAATATAACACATAACTTGTATTGGGATTCTGTTTAGTACATTCTAAAATTACACAATGTATTTTATAAGAAAAAACAACAACAACAAAGGAACAGATTTATAGGTATATAATGTAGCTAGGACCACTATCAATACCATTAAAAAATTAATCATGCATATTAATACTCATTTATATCTTAAGCATTTTATTCTAAAGACACATATAAAAACACAGTCTTATGTACCTTACAGAATCCCTTTTTCAATTAAATTTACCCATTGTCTCTAAATGAATTTTGTTTCTTTAAATCTTGCTTCCCATCATTAAGGCTTCTCATCCCTTCCTTTCTCCCTTGCTTATTCTTCTCCTTACCCTTTTTACCCCTTTGTCTCTCCACCTCCCTTTTCTTCTTCTGCTTTCCCCCTTTCTGTTGTTTTCTAACCTTGTATCCACCTTTCAACTCATTTTTGTCTTTTTTGGTTGTTTTTTCAAGTCTTAAAGTCCCCTTTTTCTTTTCCTCTTTCTCCTCCTCCCCAAATAGAATCACTTGTTCATCAAAGATGGCTTCTTCTTTATCCCAATCGTCCTGCTGCGCAGTCAATTTTTCATAAGTACATACCGCCATTTCTAGAAATTGAAAAAGAGTGCCCAAAGTATCTTTCTATCCTTGTTCTTCTTTTTTATATTTTTGATATTCAATTTTTAATTCATCCACAGACAATGCCATTATAAAGAGAAATTTTTTTTCCAAAACAACCACCCAGCGCTTTTGATCAAGAATAATTCCCAAAGGTTCCAAAGTCACCAAACAATCCAAATAAACTATTTCTTTTAGCACTTTTTTCTTTCTTCCATTTCTTTTTCTGGGGTTGCTGTTTAATCACAAAGTTCCAATTAAGATATATCTTTTTGAAGTCTTATTAATGTTCAAATAGCTCTTTAAGATTCTAGATAGTCTCCTCCTTGTTTTCAAATTCTACTCCAAATTTTTTCCTCTCCCTTCCCACTTACAGCAAAAAAGATTTTTCTTTAAATATTCAGAAGTCCATATCCCTTTAGCATTAGCATTTAGCCTTTAGCATTTAGCATACCTCCAATGAGGGTTTTCTGATTTCTCATAAAGTTCTATCGCTGTTACGTTTGGAAGGAGAGTGAAAAGAAAAAAAGTTTTCCCTTTAATTTCCATTCACCGCTTAGCACAGTCTGGGAACGATGTATCTTTAGTAAGTTTTAAGTTCCAGGATACTTTCACTGTTACTTTGTCCAGCTCAGCAAAGATCATTTTCATTTCTTCACAGCTCCTCCTGCACTTTCTTTTTCCGGCTGAGCTCTTCTATGTGGCGGCCATTGCTGACGCCGCTCAGCTGCCTTTGGAAAAGGGGGTTTAGCCAGCTAGGGAAGAAAGGTGCGATGTCTCTCAACCCTGCCAGAGCCCCACTGTCTTCGCCACCTTCTACGGAGGTGTTTAGCCCCGAAGCCGGATGGCTCGGGGCACTCGGGCAGTGAACACAGGCAGAAACTGCATACAGTCGCAGATTCCTGCCTGCTCTGAAGCACTGCAGACCGGAAAATCAGCTCCAAGGTCTTGCACATATCTATACATGAAATAAAGAGCTTGAAGTACATTGGTCTCGTGTCTCTTTCGTACCCGATCTAACACTACTTTTTCTGAATGTCCTGTTCCAGGTTGCAGGATGTGGAGGTCACACATTTGAGTATTCCTACTCTACTACTAAATACAAAGCTTAGTAGTAGTACTAAATCTACTAAATACAAAGCTTAGCCCATGCAAAATGATCTTGCAAAAAATTTTCTAATTGACACATAACCTGGCTGGGCATAGTACACTAAGCTAAACTGCAGCTTTAAGGTGAACCTGTTTAAAGTGTAGTGGTGAAGGCATCAGGCTAGAAACCAGGAGAGCATAAATTCTAATTCTGCCTTGGGCACAAAGTCAGGTGGTCTTGGCCAGCCATTGTCTTTCGGCCCTAGGAAGGAGGTGATGGCAAGCCCCTTCTGAAAAACCAAGGCAAAACTGAAGGAAAGGGAAGGAAGGAAGGAAGGAGGGAAGGAAGGAAGGAAGGAAGGAAGGAAGGAAGGAAGGAAGGAAGGAAGGAAGGAAGGAAGGAAGGAAGGAAGGAAGGAAGGAAGGAAGGAAGGAAGGAAGGAAGGAGTGCAGCTACCTAGCTGTTAGCTCAGTGCAGAGTATGAACTTTGGCAGTTGGATTAATTCAATAAACTATCATTCGATTAATTGTGTATTGGGGCATCTATGAGTTTAGAAAACAAGCTATTCCATAATATAGTTTGTTTAGTTTTGGCTTCTAATATTTTGGTAAACCTAGCTTTTACTGTTCAACAGCATGACATAAAATGAGATGTGAAAATCCAGTTTTAAATGACTTGGACACCGAGCTCTTCTGTTAGGGTAGACGGGCATTCTGTAACACCAATGAACCCCGTCCCATCATTTCCAAAAACCCATCTCTCATCCACGCAGAGATACTCACACAGACACACACACGAATAACATCTGTCAGATAAAATGGACACTGGGAATTAAAAACGTCATTTTTCCAGCTGCTTTCTGGAATAATACAGATCCTCTAAACTGTATCATATGGTCTTTCTGAACATACAGATTAGCTCTAATTCTCCACAGTCTTACAGACTAACACATGCAGCAAGAACAGATGTTTAACAGCAAACCACTGGCAGAAAACAGGGTTTGTGCCTATTTCTTTGGCAAGAGGAAAAGCCTCCTGCTTAAATGCACAAGCAAAAAATAGTTCAACCGGTTCCTTCGCAACTGATCCATGTTTCATTTCATGACTGTTGCTCAACTGAGACCAGCCGTTGAGCTGGGCTGGTTTGTATCACCTGATGGTTCTCTTTCCCATAGGGAATCCTTTTTGTTGTTGTTGTTGGGGGGGGAGTTGTTGCTGCTGGAGCCAGTGGAGAATTTGAGACTACAAAGGTAACTCATTTGTTGAGGTATAGAAGCCAAAGCAATTCTTGGCGTCAATATCAAAAATTAATTCATTCACGCTGGCGTGAATACCTGTGGTTTTTGCATACTCAGATACAAAAATCTATCCCACCAGATAAAAACTGAATGCACTAATTATCACATTAAACAAGAGGAAAACCTTCTATGCACCAATTCCACCCGCGCTTTCTACAATTTTGTAAACAACAAACTAAAAGACTCAAGGTCCATCCCACCCCTGAAAGGACCTAATGGCAAAGACTGTAATGATGACACCATCAAAGCAAACCTCTTTAACACATTCTTTGGCTCAGTATTTGTAAACAGCAATGGATCAAGCCCAGTACTTCCTAGTCGAACCACAGACAACTACAATGATCTAATGCATATGGATTTTACAGAAGACCTTGTTGAAAAAGCACTGTGCAATCTAAAACCATCCCTATCTATTGGACCGGACAGAATATGTGCCTACTTCTTTAAAAAGCTATCCACTGCCATAGCCAAACCTCTTCATAATCTTCAGGACCAGCTCCTTGCCAAAACTATAGTCACAAGCCACGGTCATCCCCATCTTCAAAAAGGGAGACCCCAGCCTAGTTGAAAATTACAGGCCAATCTCCTTATGCTGCATCACCTGTAAAGTCATGGAATCAATTATTAAACAATCCATTATCCTCCACTTAGAGACAAACAACCTACTCTCTAATAAACAATTTAGTTTCAGATAAAAACTATCCTGTAATCTGCAACTCTTACACTGCAAAAACATATGGACTACAGAACTCGATCAGGGCAAAACAATAGACGCAATCTACATAGACTTCTGTAAAGCCTTTGATTCAATGGTACATGACAAACTACTACTAAAGCTAAAATCTTATGGTATCTCTGGACATCTGAATAACTGGATAGAAGCATTCCTGTCAAACAGACAACAAATGGTCAAAATTGGGAGCGTCCCATATCATGTATCTGATATTAACACAGTGGAGAAAGTCCAGAAATATTTCACAAGAGTTCTCCACTCCTCTACTCGTTGCAGAATACCTTATGCCACCAGACTTGAAACTCTAGACCTAGAAAACCTAGAACTACACCGCCTCCAGTCCGATCTAAGTATAGTATATAAAATCATACATTGCAATGTCCTACCTGCAAATGAATACTTCAGCTTTAATCATAACAATACAAGAGTACATAATAGATACAAACTCAAGGTTAACCGTACCAAACTCAACTGCAGAAAATACAACTTCAGCAACAGAGTGGTCAATGTTTGGAATACTCTACCTGACTCTGTGGTTTCTTCCCCAAACCCCAAAAACTTTAACCTTAGTCTGACCCAGGAACCGAAGTATAAACAAGTATTGCCACAGAGAAAGCAGCTAAGGTACAATGCCTTATAAAATACAGAACAGATATAGAATCACAGGGTTAGAAGAACCTTGGAGGTCTTCAACTCCATGCTCAAGCAAAAGTTCCTATACCAATTTGGAGAAATAGCTGTCCAGCCTCTTCTTGAAAGCCTCCAATAATGGAATACTCACAACTTCTGGAGACAAGCTGTTCCACTGATTAACTGTTCTCACGATAAGAGATTTCTCTTTAATTCTAATTTGGATCTCTCTTTGATAAGTTTCCTTCTGTTATTTCTTGCCCTACCCTCAGATGCTTTGGACAATAGGTCAACCCCTTTTCTCTGTGACAGTTCCTCGAATATTAGTAGACTGCTATTGTGTCAGCCCTAGTCCTTATTATTATTATTTGTTAGACTAGATATACCCAGTTTCTGCAACCGTTCATGGTATGTTTTATCCTCCCATCTCTTGTTCATCTTTATTGCTCTTCTCCAAATCCTTTCTATAGTCTCAACATCTTTTTTGTGTCAAGGTGACCAGTATTCCAAGCGTGGACCTACTGGTTACCAGAGGAAAGATGGGAAGGGGAAGGGAGGAGAGGAGGGGAGGAGGGAGAGGAGAGGAGAGGAGAGGAGAGGAGAGGAGAGAAGAGAAGAGAAGAGAAGAGAAGAGAAGAGAAGAGAAGAGAAGAGAAGAGAAGAGAAGAGAAGAGGATTCTGAATCATTTATGGACAGGTAAGATATAAATTTTTTTCTACAGAAGAAAATCAGATTATTCTTCCACAATCAAAATTCACCTCAAGGGGAGAAGGTTTCCTCAGAGCAATTGGGAAGTCTTCCATAATTTCCAATCAGGACAAATTACCTGAGATATAAGAGATTGAGATCTTAGAAAACATATTTTGAGTTTTCCACATTTTACCAAGAAATCTCAGCCAATTTTCAAAATAATCTGAAGGAAATTCTCCCTGCTCTGCTAGACTCAAGGCTGGTTAGGGTGTGCTCCATTCTACTCCAAAGATGTTTCTGGAGACTGCTATGACTTCATCCCAATTCTTTGACAAAACCCAGATTATGTTTTCTCGACTTTGCTTTCCCAGATAGGTTTAAAAAAAAAAAGAATTAGCATGCAAATTGAATATTGCAGGCTAGATTTTGCATAATGTCCGTTATTAGAAACAGCTCTCCATGTCAGCTGCAGCCTCACATGATTTTTCTCAGCCAGATGTGGGAGACATCTCCCTGGTATGTGGAAAAACCAAGGCCATCATGGAACAAGCTTTTTGCTGCACAGAGAAAACCCTGGGGCAGCAATACAGAAGGAACCACTGAACCAGTAATTCCATGGGGCAGGGAGCCAGCTCTCTCTGCCCAGGTCCTGAAGAGATTTGATGCCAATGCTTAGCTGGTAAACATCATTTCTAAGTGTCAATTTACACTCTTCAGCAGATGTTTCTGTTTTGGAGAGTAATGGAAATTTTATGGACCATTTTCTCCTCTTCCTACCTCTTCTTCAGGACCAAGGATCAGATGCTCAGTAAGACACAGTAGTTTACAGCCAAGCTTGCCAAAATGGAGGTTCTGCCCATGGAAAAACTGAAAACACCAGAGAAAACCTCTTGAAAGTGATGTAAGAGTTAACCAGGAAATATTGCAGGTCTTGGTCCTTTGTTCCCCAATTAAAGTTGTGGATTATAGATGCTTTTCAAGAGCTTCGGTCAAGCAAATCTAAGGAGCTATAATCTATGAAGTTAGATTATAGATTATACTAGCTCGATACCCATGCTTCTCTATGAAACTAATGTGGTCAGGCTTAGATTTTGGGGAGGAAAATAAGGGGGGGAAATTCTGCCTCTGCCTACCAGCATCCATCAATATTTATTTGGCTAGTGTCCTGTTTGAAAAGTGAAACAGTATTTGTTGTGTGAGCAAAAAGGAGACAGCAAGGAGCTTGGGTGTGGCTTAGCTCAACTGTTCTGTACTAAAGCTGCTTGGTGCTGTGAAAGTAAAACCAAAACTGAAACTCCTCTCCTCTGCTTATGTTTTGCATTTGGAACAGATTTCTTTTCAGGTGGGGAAGGGGTAGTGGTGGGATTCAAATTTTTCTGCTACTGGTTCTGTGGGTGTGGCTTGGTGGGCATGGCAGGGAAAGGATATTGTAAAATCTCCAGTCAGAGGTGGTATTTGCTGGTTCTCTGAACTACTCAAAATTTCTGCTCCAGAACTGGTCAGAACCTAATGAATGCCACCTCTGGGAAGGGGAGTAGAACTCCTTAGCATCAGAGCATGTAAATAATAATAATATATGAAATACTAATGCTGTGATGGTCATTTCAAAAAATCCTTTCTTAGTGAGCCCCTAGAAATCAAGAGGAACATATGTGCCAAATTTCAAGTTTGTAGGCTTTATGGTTCTGGAGATTTTGTGATGATGCATGAGTGGTATTTCACTTTTATATATAGAGAGATTGTGTTTATAAAGAGTAAAATTAAAAAAAATAAAGAAAGAGAGGGAGGGAGGGAAGAAGGAAGGAAAGAAGGAAAGAAAGAACCTACAATAAAAAGAAATAGAAAGAAATAGCATTCTTTGCAGCAAATATAAGTACAATTTAAAATTGTATTTGAAGTTTACAAAAAAAACCTCACTTTTTTCTATCATCCAGGTTTTTTCTTTGCAAATAATCAAAATCAAAACAAACCATAAATCCATTTTCCCCTCCTGTTTAATTGCAGGCAAGAAATTTTCATCTTATTCCTCTTGCAGAAAAGAAACTTGTTTCAACGACCAAGCGGACATTTGATTGTTGTCATTGTTTTTTCAATGTTTTTGTTTTTTAATCTGTGCTTCTTCCACAAAATCAACTGAAGAGGAGAAGGGAATCTGTGCTGATGAAAACGCTCCATGAAGCTGAAATGGTACACAGGTAGATGCACAGGTAGCCCTCGACTTACATCAATTCATTTAGCGACTGTTCAAAGTTACAACAACACTGAAAAAAGTGACTTTGGACCATTGTTCAGAGTTACGACCTTTGCCGCATTCCTCATGATCATGAGATCAAAATTCACATGTGGTTCACATTCATGACCATTGTGGTGTCCCAAGGTCATATGATCCCCTTTTGCGACCTTCACATAAGAACAGGGTTAGTAATTTATCAAGTGCAATGATTCACTTAACAACTGGGTCAAGGAAGGGCGTAAAATGAGGCAAAACTCAGCTTAACAAATGTCTCACTTAACAGCAGAAATTTTGGGCTCAATTGGGGTCGTAAGTCGAGGACTACCTATATAGTGATCAGATTATTTGGCAAGAATAGATTTCATAAGGGTCTGTAGAGAGTCGTCCAGGTCATGGTTGTCCTTCAAAGAAAAACAAGAAAGTCCAGTTGCCTCCTGAAAAATCACCTTTGGGACCGATTTTATAGGGGTTTGATCAGTGGTGGGATTCTTTTTTTTTTTACTATCAGCTCTGTGGGCGTGGCTTGGTGGGCGTGGCAGGGGAAGGATACTGAAAAATCTCCATTCCCTCCCCACCCTACTAACCTGCTTTCCAGCTCTGTTCTCCTGTATAGGACAACCAAAGAAGACCAAATCTGGGACTCAATGGGAGGCAGAGAATAGATGCGGGTGGGCCAGTCAGAGGTGGGATTTGCTGGTTCTCCAAAGTACTCAAAATTTCCACGACTGGTTCTCCAGAACTGCTGGTTACCTTTGGGTTTGATTTTCATGTGTTTGTGTTTGAACTGAATTTGAAACCATTTAATTTGGGAGAAGGGCTCCTGTTAATGGGCTCCATATCCCGGTTACTGACTGCTGGTCAAGGCCGCTACACACATACCATAATATACTTTGATCACACATCATGTGAATCTGGATGCTGTAGCTCAGGGGTGTCAAACTCAAGACTCGGGGGCTGGATTTGGCACCCAAGGCCTCTTTGGAAACAGCAAATGACTGGGCTGTAGTGCCTCTGCCAGTGAAAACTCTGTTTTTGCTGGCAGAGGGCTTCAGGAGGTCGTCGCGGCCAAAAATGGAGCTCAGGAACTTGTTTTCACTGGAAGCACTCGGGCCACCACAGGTGCCCCTGGCACGAGTGATGTCGGGCTGGCCATGCCCACCCTGGCCACACCCACCCTGTCCCCCTGAGGTCAAACGCAACACTGATGCGGCCCTCAATGAAATTGAGTTTGACACCCCTGTTGTAGCTGCAGAGCCCTGGTTCATGGCTAACCCATTCACAGAGTGAAGCCATTCACTGTGAAATCTGGGTCAATGGAGGTTCCTGATGAAGGCAAAGAAACTCCCTCCATAAACGTGGGGTGATTTCTGCTACATTAAGGATTGAGGAAGTGGGGCAGAAAACTTATGAACAACAGCAGCAGAAGATGCAAAGCAGAGCCTCTCCCACTATATATCAATGGAGACTGTGTGGAAAGAGTTCATAGTTTTAAATTTCTAGGAACTCATATTTCTGACAATCTTACTTGGTCAGTCCACACTATGGCCACTGCAAAGAAGGCCCAGCAGTACCTGCACTTTCTGAGCTTTCTGAAAAACAGTGGTTTGGATGAGAAGTTGCTGGTTACTTTTTTTTTTTTTTTTAGAAACTTTATTCAGTTTTTCACATTAAAAAAAAAATCTCTTTTTAGTGGACAACATATTTCCAGGTCATCATCTTTACATACAAATATGACAGCAATTATACATTGATATATGCATACTTAATTCTATTATTGCCTTTTCCATTCCAAATTTTCAGTAAGGAGAGAAACAAACACATTAATTCTGGCCTCTTTCATTAATCTCAATCGATTTTGTTTCATTTCAATTATTTCAAATATAATCCTTTGGTATTTGTTTTTAAACATAAAGATAAACAATATGTGTTTGCCTAATAATAATAATAATAAAGTTAGAATTAAACTAATTAAGAATTAAGGATTATGTTTGAAATAATTGAAATGAAATAAAAAGATGTTTAGATTGAGATTAATGAAAGAACTTAGAATTACTTTCATTAATCTCAATCTAAACATCTTTTCATTTCATTTCAATTATTTCAAACATAATCCTTAATATTTATTTTTAAAATAAAAATAAACAATATATATTTGCCTAATAGTAGTAATAATGAAGTTACCAATGTCTTTCCTTGCTTTTATTAATCTATATTAAATTTATTAATTTAGCTGGTTCTTTAGTCTGTCATATTCCCTTTCCATTACACATTTTTTTGTGAATTCTAAATTAATACAAATTTTAACACACCCACACAAAAAGAAAAAAGAACAAATATAAGTTTCCCCTCTTTTACTATTTGAGTGTGACACCTTAATGATTAGAATATACTTTTATTCCCTCATCTTAATTCCCAATAAACCATTAATCATTACATTTTTTCAATTGGATTCCACAGCATATTTCCCCCCCCTTTAATAAGAGTTATCAGTTTCTATATTACCCTATTTTCTAAATATTTTTAATTGCAGAAATATTCTTATTGCCCATTGTCACCCTGTGGAATCCCCTTTTTAATTCATCAACCGTTATCTCTGAAAAAACAATTTCTTTTCAACATTTTACCAGTTCTGTGTTTCTTTCTTTCGCATGCCTGTTTCTTACTGCTTCTCCTCACCCTCTTTTCCCCATATCTTTTCTCATTCCAGTTTGTATCCCTCTCTTTCTTAATATCTTCCTTTCCCCTTTTCTGCTGAGTCTTTCTGCCTTTCCTAACTTCACAGGTATTCCTTCTTTTAGTTGTAAAGAAACAATTTCCTTTCAACATTTTACTATTTCTGTATTTATTTATTTCATATCTGTTTCTTGCTGCTTCTCCTCCCCCTCTTTTCCCCATATCTTTTCTCATTTGTAAAGAAACAATTTCCTTTCAACATTTTACTATTTCTGTATTTCTTTCTTTCATATGTCTGTTTCTTGCTGCTTCTCCTTCCCCTCTTTTCCCCATATCTTTTCTCATTCCAAATTATATCCCTCTCTTTCTTAATATCTTCCTTTCCCCTTTTCTGCTGAATCTTCCTGTCTTTCCTGACTTCACAGGTATTCCCTCTTTTAATTGCTTTCTTAAAACTCAACTTTTTAACCTTCCTTCTTTCCCCACTTCTTTGTAGTGTTCTTTGTGTTAATTGTCTATTTAAAATGTCTTCTCCTTGAGTCGATTCCTCCTCCTCTGAGACTCTTTCTTCTTGTTCTTCAATCGCCATTTCCATTTTTTCTAGCACAGAGCAAAGTGATTCGCCTCTTTCCTGTAGTAATTCTCTCATATTTTTAAGTTCCATTTTTAATTCCCGAAGAGATATCATCATTCTTATATTTTATGATTGTTAAAGTCCACAAAAAGAAACCACTTTTACTTTCCTCCTTTCGTCTTTCAGTTTTTTAAAGTTCTCAGTTATTCCAGTCCAGGGTTTATACCAAAAACATCAATCAGTCCCACAATCTTTCCTTGCTTTTTCCTTTATTCTGGTTCTGCTTTCACCTTCTAAAATTCTTACTTTGTTTCAATATTTCTGTAATGTTATATCCACACCAGTTCATTCAAAAACAGGATGCTTTCCCTTTTATTTGAACCAATTTTTTATCAAAAGGTGATACTCTCCATTATACAAAGTCCTCACCTTTTTCCCCTATTTTTTTTTATTTAAGGTTTTTCGAACCTCAATATTCCAACACAATCCAGTCTCCAATTTGTAAACTTTGTTATTATTATTCTTTGACAATCTTAAGTCCAGCTTTAGTTTTATACTTGTTTATTCCCAAATTATTTTAGTCCAATTTAATTAAATGTTTAATTCCAGCTTCTTCCTTTCCCTGTTCAAAGCCCCATTTAGCTGTCAAAAATATTTTTCTTTTTTTCTCTGTCCCTTTGTAATTTCGCCACTCACTTTTCTTTTCTTAAAAATTCTATGTTACCTTAATCCTGGGGTACTTTTGTTTAGTTATATTGCCCAGTTGTCCCGGTTCAGATGTTATCCACCTCTTTCTTCCCTCCTGCACAAATCTTAGTTGAGCTGAGTCATCCTCTTCGGGATGGCCATTTTGGACCACCGCTGCAGTCGTCTTCGGGAGGAAAAAAACCAAGTCCAGGAGGGGAAGATGCGGCTCCCCACAATCAGGCTTGCTGCTTCCTCTTACTCTGCTGCCCCTCCAAGGCAGTTTCAGCCCCTAATCAGAATGATTGGGGCTCTCCAATGAAAGAGCACGAACGATAGCTGCAGAGAGTTGCGATCTACCATCCGTCGGCAAGGAGGCTCCGCCTTCTTCCAGAAGTTGCTGGTTACTTTTTACCGGTCTACCATTGAGAACATTTTGTCATACTGTGTAACGGTGTGGTATGCTGGATGCTCTGCAGTGGATAAGAAGATGCTCCAGAGCGTTATAAACACAGCATGAAAAATCATCGGTTGCTCTCTTTCTTCTCTGGAAGAGATTGTGAAGACCAGACTCCTCTTTAGAGTACTAAAAATCTCCACAGACTGTTCTCATCCTGGACATTCATATTTTGATCTGTTACCATCAGGGAGGTGTTATAGGTGTCTTAAAATGAAGACTAATAGACTGAGAAACAATTTCTTTTCCAAGGCAATAATTGTCTTGAATCAAACAGTGCATTTGTGATTTAATCCTATTATTATTATAATTATTTTAATTTTTAAAACTTGTAGTGTGATTGTGATGTGGTGTTTGGGACACTGTGCTGGAGTAGCTTTCAAATTTCATTGTATTCGTGGAATGCAATGACAATAAAGGTATTTATTCTATTCTATTATCAGTAGGGAGTATACTCTTACATTATGAACCACCATTTAACATTAAACAGAAATCTTGAAGGACGGGAGTCGGATAAAAGTCTAGAGCAGAAATTGAGAAAAATTTCCATTAACTTTTCTTGCCCCTTTATTGATGATCTGGGAAAAATAAATAGCTTTACAAATAGCATTACTCCCTTAGTTACATAAGCAATCCTGTGCTGGTCCTCCTTGAAAAAAAATCTTCAAACTCTCTCAAGCAAAGCTAGAGGATCCAAAATACAGAAGAAGAGAAAAAAAAGTGAAAATTAAGATGGGTGCATTCTCCAAGTGAAGTCATGTGTGAGAAGGTCTGGGGGTGGGTGGGGGGTTAATTATTTCAAGAATTGTATTCCCCCCTCCTTCGCCTTGTGCTGCCAGGATTCAGTTTGTCAGGTTAACATCAGGAGTAGCAGTTGTGAAGACAAATGCTACTGTCCTTCAGATATGTAAAGCTCTGCCGCCTAGATCAGGTTTCATATGCTTCAAATTCACTTTTGCTTTTCTTAAAAAGAAAATCAACAACTAGAAATAAAGTCTCAGCTGTGTTTCCCGGACCTTGAGTTAGTCATTCTTTGCTATTCAGACAATGGCTATCTTGCATTAATGTATACTCCATTCTGTTCAGAAGAAGACTTGGTTCAAGAATTGCAATTTCCAATAGCTTACACAAGAGAAAACACATGTCCACTTTACATACAAGCAACAACTGAGCTTGTAGGAATGTTAGAAAAGGTTATGCAACTGTGTAGCAAATAATGCCAAAATTCCACTGCTTGTACTTAAGTTATGCCTCAGTAACTTGCACAGCTAGTTAATAAGGCAGGGATCTGTCAATCAAAACTTGTTGATCTCTAAAAGAAAATGGTCATTGCCAGGATACAAAAATCTTATTCCATAGATATTAGCAAAGACTTTTCTGTGTTTCTGTATCTCCATCCATCAATCTACTATTTACTCAGATGCTAATAGACAAAGATACAATCTCTTTCTCTGAAAGTATGCTCTATTTAATTCAGTAGATTATTTATTGTGTGATCATTTATACCCTGGTTAAGTCAACAGACTTCAGGAAACTTACATTAAAATTGTGAAAACCTTCCTTTTTAGGAAACATATCAACTTGGATTTCATGTTTTTCTGAATTGCTCTTTTGTATATTCCAATAGAGCTACGGTGTATTGCTGCTTTAAGTTTGCCAGACATTTTCATAACACTCTATCATTGTTATTGTAGATTTAATTTAACTCTGTGCGAGATTCCTAGGAATCTTTCCCAATTTAGAAAAATCTGCTGCTTCAAAATAAAATCATGATGAAGACAATGCGTGAGAACTATCCACAGATCTTAAACAGAATGGATTCTGAATTGTTTTTAAACTGCTTTATTTTTTTGATATAAATATTAGATAAAAGAGGGAATCTTTTTTTGTTTAATGGCAGGATTATAAAGTACAGATATCAACAATGAAAACAGAGCAAGTACATAATTTTAAAGTGTTCTGGCATGTAATGAAAAAATCTTGGAGATTATGAAAATAAGCTGCTTTAACATGCGAGTGCTCCTTTTCTCATACAGCGACAAGGCTGACTTTGGGAGCCTCTATTTATATTTTAGATTAATTAGCCAAATTAATATCTATGTGATTGGGGTAGTCTGTCTCTGATAAAACTATAGTTGAAATGGTTATACTGTTAGAGCGCACCCCTCCTCTGTCTTTTTATTGTTGTATTTGAAATGTAGCTTTTAATTGTTTTTAGTGATAGAAGATTATGATTTTTACTTGGGTTTTAACTATGTATGGTACCCAGAGTCACAAGTAAGTGAGATGGGTAGCCATGTAAATTGATTGAATAAATAAATTAAATAAATAAACTGTAAAGAATAGTCACCATTCAGAGTTTGGATAGAACAGTAAAATGTGTAGAAGAGCACATAGAACTGGTGGGCAGAGTTAAGCACATCATCAGCTCAGTCACTATATGGCCATAAACAGTCCAACCTTTTTTGAATTTCTTTGATCCTTATCTGATGCCAATTTAGCATTGAACATTAGTTGACTAGATTCTTGTGTATAGACTTGAGCAATAAAGCTTCTATCCTACAACTTCATGTACAATACTGATCATCCGCGTCTGACAAAATGTAACCAAAATTAAACATAGAAAATTCTTCTTTCCTCTTTGTTTCATCTTGGAAAAAGAAGGGAAGAGTGAAGTTATACACCTGAGGATCACTACAACTTGCCTGGCACCTACACCAATTTCTTTTGAAGGCAAGCTGTTCCACTAATTAATTGTTCTCACTGTCAGGAAATTTCTCCTTACTTCAATCTCTCTTTGCATATATTCTCTTCTAATTTTTGATTTCCTGACTTTGGTAACCCTTACTTGATGAAAACTTGGGAAAAGTCAAAGGCGCCCAGAATTTTCTTTGACATTTGGACTAATTAATAAAGCCAACAATGCAATTTGCATTTAATTTGCAAAGTCCCTCTACCCATGTTCAGCTGGCATGGAAATTAGAAACTAGCAGCGTACTTTCTCCTTAAGTATATCCTGTCGTGTGAAAAGATGCCAGCTCTCTGTTTGTACTTAGGATGTTGTAATGGAAAGGAAATATGGATGTGATCAACTCACATGTGGTTTGTTGTAGGCCAGCTTCTCCCAGCTGATGTTGTAGACCAGCTTGTCCCAGCCTGGCACATTCTCAGGATGTTGAGATTTACCAAGTTACATGGCTTTTATCAAGGCCTTACTGGCTGGGAACCCTGCAAGTTGCAGTCCCAACGCATCTGTAGGGTGCCAGTTTGAGGAAGACTGTGGTAAACAGATAAAATAAAACCAGGCTTACTGTTTGGAATGGATTTAAGCCTCCATCAAACAAAAACCAGAACCCTACCCAGAACTGAGCTTCAAAGAGCTGGTTTGGGAAAAGTTGGTCAGGTCCTTTGAGGAAGAACAATGAAGAACAAATCCATAGCACAGATGGCCAAGAAGGCCATCTTCCACATTTTGCTACCCAAAACATCTTTCAGGAATAAAAGGAAGTCTCTCAATTGAATCCTTAGTAACTCTCGTATCTGCCCTGCAATACATATTTTTGCAAGACAAAACCACAATCCCTCTTCATTAGCATTAGGCAAAAAAAGAAAATTCTTTTCTTAAATTATGACTGCTGAAATAAATTAGCTCTCAAACAGCAATCCATATAGCATTTTGTGTACTTTGTCCAGAGACAAACACAGCTGGCTTTTCGGGGAAAGCTGCCACTTGCTTTAAACTTTCAAAATGAATGTTTTAGAGAATTTGTATTAATACTGTGCTGAAATAAATCCTCCAGCGTCTGGCAAAGTTTCTTCCACGACAAAAGATGCTTCTGTTTTTCTCTCATATTCGCCAGATGCTTTCAAGTCTGCATTGGTAATACCATAATTCTGAGCTTAATTTTTGCAAGATAATGGGCGATGTGATTCCCCTTGGGTTTCTTATTTGGAGGGAAACAATCATGGAGAAATTCCCTAGCAGTGCCTGCCTTTGAGACTTCATTGGAAGCACGGGAGGGAGACTGTATAGGTCAGGAATGTCAAACTCAAGGCCCGGGGGCTGGATCCATCCTGCTTAGATCTGGCTCACGGGGCCACCCTGGAAACAGTGAAGGACTGGCCCGTGGTGCTTCTGTCAGCAGTAACGGAGCTCGTGAGGGCCACATGTCTCCTCCCAGCTCCATTTTAGCTGGCAGAGGACTACAGGAGGCCGTCGCTGCTGGAAATAAAGCTCACGAGGGCCACGCATGCCCCCCCCGAGCTCTGTTTTCACTGGCAGAGGGTTGCAGGTGTCAACTGGTAAAATATTCCTATGCTGGTTTCCAAGTTGCATAAGAAAGAGGAGGGGGGACCTTGAAGGAGCACACGGCAAATGAACTCAGAAGCACATTTCAAGCTTATTTCACAAAGATTGTGACTGAGGCAACCGGGTATCCTGGGAACGAAAATCTTCTATTGGAGAGCGTGATTGATGACACCCAGCCCGTGAACGTGTTCTGTTGGATAATCTGAATTATGATACACCCAGAGGGGTGGGGGGAACAGGATCATAGGTGATTGTAAATTATGCATCTCAGAGTCGGCTTCATACAGATCATGCCAGTATGTTGCTCCTAATAAATCCTTTTGAGGTTTTTTGAAGTTTGTCTCAAGGCTTGTGATTTAATTAAGGCAATCGTCTTAATTCTGACAGCAGGAGGCCATCGCAGCTGAAAATAGAGGTTGGGAACCCGTTTTCACTGGCAGAGTGCTCAGGCCACCACAGGTGCCCCCGACATGAGGGACGTCGAGCTGGCCATGCTCCCTGGCCATGCCCCCCAAAGTCAAACACAATCCTGATGCAGCCCTCAATGAAATCAAGTTTGAATCCTTGCTGTAGATCGGGGTGGGGAATGATGGCCCATTTATGACTCATGGATTACAACAATGGCTGGCTCAGGAATTCTGGGAGCTGAAGCCCACAAATTATAAAAAGGGCCATCGTTCTTCAACCCTGCTGTAGATGGAAGGAAAGAAGATTGTGCAATGAAAAGCACTAACAGAAACCTTCCTTTTAGCTCACCCTATAACTAAAAGAAAGACCACAATTGCATGCCATACGTGAGAATTTCACCAAAATGTTTTCAGGGACATTTGCAGGCTAATAACTTCACAAGAACAGACTGACTGTTAGATTGCTCTTAAAATCAACGTTGTTGTAATTGATTGTTTGTTTTATGGTTTTGTTTCAGGACAGATTGTTTTACTGTAGATGGCCTTACTTAATTCATTTGATTCTTTATTTTAATAAGTAATATTGCATTGCCTTGGTTCAGTGGTGGGATTCAATTTTTTTTACTACTAGTTCTGTGGGCGTGGCTTGGTGGGCGTGGCAGGGGAAGGACACTGTAAAATCTCCAGTCAGAGGTGGGATTTGCTGGTTCTCCGAACTACTCAAAATTTCCGCTACCAGTTCTCCAGAACTGGCCAGAACCTGCTGGATACCACCTCTGCCTTGGTTGGATGCTACTTGGAGTCCTTCAGAAGTAAGAGTCACGCAAACGTCATACAGTTCAGGACTCAGAGAGGTGGAGTAGTTGGGTCATGTAGGACCCATCCAACTTTTCCTTCTCAACAGAAATCCAAATCCAAGCATCCATCGCCAATGACTGACAGCTAGTTTGGAGTAGTAGTAAAGGCACAAGACTAGAAACCAGGAGATCATGAGTTTCAATGCCACTTTTCACTCATGAAGTGACTTTGAGCCAGTCATCCTTTCTCAACTCTGAGAAGAAGCAATAGTAAGTCACTTCTAAAAATGTTGCTAAGAAAAATACAGGGACTTGCATTTCACGAAGGGAAACCTCATAAACTTTCTGGGTGTTTGGTTCAAGCATCTATTTGCTATTATTATTAGGATTTATTTCTTTTTTTTGTAGGAGTGAACCAGTGTCTACTTTCCTGTAACTCTTAAGTATCAAATTCTTGGACGCTAGTTAAAAGGATCTTGGCTTTCTTTTGTATGACATTCTGTAATATACTTCATATTTATGAACATGTTCCCTCAGCTTTTACTTCTCAAAGCTAAATATTCTCAATATTTCTCTGTAAATATTTCCCAGAATTTCTCTCTTCATATAATTTCCCCCGCTAGCTCCCTGATCGTTCTTCTAGTTCTCTTCTGCATCTCTTTCATATTGTCTTGAAACCTTCTTGAAATGTGGTGCCCAGAACTGAACTCAACAGTGTGTGTGTGTAATGATGCAGAATAAAAGAATAAAATAGAAGAATTACTTTGTAATTTGGAAATATTTGGCTGATGTTGCCTAAAATCACATTTGATAGAGATCTGTTTTCTCAGCTAACTTTTGTATTTATGTTCAGCTTAATATATCCTCCTCCTTTCTCATAATGAAAGCATGACCGTTCATCCAAGCTTCACATTTCTAGCACTATTTTGTCTCTTTTTTATTTTCTGAAAAATATCTTTTTTAAATGTCACCTTCATTCTAGGTTGGTGAGAACAATTAATCAGTGGAACAGCCTTGCCTCCAGAAGTTGTAAAAGGTTGTAAAAAGCTCCATTACTGGAGGTTTTTAAGAAGAGCTTGGACAACCATTTGTCTGAAATGGTATAGGATCTCCTGTTCGAGCAGGGGACTTGACTAAAAGACTTCCAATTATTCTGCATTCTGTACCACTTGCAAATATATGGCATTACCAAACGGCTAGCTTTCCGTGCCCTCATAGTAATTTAAATCATATTCCATGAACTCAACTTTATTTGAAAAGCTAAAGTAGTTCTCCATCAATCATAATGGGGATTTTTTATTTTTTTAAAAAGCAAAAAATGGAATACATTTTCAACATAGTCTACGGTCTACCAGCTATATTAGTGCAGCATGAACAGCTCCAGTTCAACCGCAGTAAGGATTTTATGTCATTTTAATATTCTTTCATCATCAGTAGAAAGGACAATGTTGTAGTTCACTGGCAGCCTGTGCAGATGGCAGCAGAATCGGACAGTGGGGAAGAAGAGGGACCAGTCTGGGAGTCTGGAGAGGACTCGGACGAGGGTCCTGTGTCCGGTGCAGACATGGGGCCAGGGCCATCCGGGAGTTGTGTGCTGACTCCGGAGCCTCCAGAGTCTGGCAGCAGCGAGGCAGAGGAGCAAGGGGAGCTTGTTCCTGGTGCACGTATGCGCAGAGCTGCCAGAAGGCAAGAACAGCTGAGACAAAAGGGGTGACTTGGGAGTAAGTCTTGGAGGTGATTGCCCCTCCCCTAAGGTATAATTAAGGTGCAGAGGTAGGAAAGCCTTTGCAGGAAGCAACGTCTTTCACTCTGATCAGTTTGGACTCTGAAAGCTCCGTGGTGAATTTGTTCTCCTTTTGGTTTGGAAAAACTGATTGGGACTTTAGTCATTGGTAACAGTTCAAGTAAGATAAGGTGCATTCTTATCAAATGTCTCTCGAAGAACTTGGGCAGACATCCCTGGGACTAATTATCACCAGTTAAAACTCATTCCAGGCTGTGAATGATGATAAATCCCAGCCATTGAACTAAAATAAAAGAGTTTTGGATTTTATGTGTGTTTGTTGGTGTCTCAGGAAGCCTTGGTCAGAACACACAAAAGGAAAGCCAGATTTGCATTAAATGTGCATATGTAAAATTTAGATTTTTTTTCATCTCATCAAAATGGAAAGATCTGTAAAAAGGTGACCTGTCCGCCAGGTTCACAGTTTACTATTCAGGTGCTGATGAACTCACAATGTGTAACCTGAAAGCTTCTTCTGTTTCCTCTTGTTATAAAACATTGTCCTCATAGAATAACAGTTAATATTACTATAAACAACTATACATGAAGAGTCTTCATTTTTCTCCATTTCAGATATTCTCTGTAAGCTGAAAGTTAGGCTCTGCATCAGTTAAACTCTGAAGGGGCTAGTTGTCGAATGCTTGAGAATTGTTGCTCCTATTTATGCTTCCTGGACCATGCATGGTCCATCTCAAGATTGAAATTCTGCAGGCCAGCATGGAAAACAGATGTTCACTTATGATCTACCCAGTTAATCCTGGGAATGATCCAAGCTACTTTTTTTTTTTTTTTGGTGACCTGACCATTTGTGATACCAGATTTTTAATCTACCTCATTCTGTCTGGATGAAATTGAACAGAATTCGGTGTGATACTGGAAAAAGTGCAGCTCTGCCCTGTATCAGTGGGGATGGAAAGATTCCCCTTGTTGTGACTGTGGTGTCTGATATGCAAATTATTGAACATATTGTGCAAGATTGCCCAGGGCACCCGTTCTCTGGTTCCCCAGAACAGGGGTCAGCAACCTGTGGCTCTGGAGCTGCATGTGGCTCTTTCATACCTCTGCTGTGGCTCCCTGTTACCTGTCGGCTCCACAGTTGATAGGGCTTTCAGTTAGGACAGGTCACGGAAAAAGGATGCTGTGCTAGGTGGAGACTCCATGGTGGGAGAACTAGATTTCTGGTGAGCAGAGAAAAAAGGACGCCATGCTAGGAGGAGACTCTATGGTGGGGGAACTGTCATAGAGTCTGGTCAGCTCCAAAACTGAATGGGGGGCTTCCGGTTAGGATCTTTGTGATCCTTTGAGTATTTAAGGTTGCCGACCCCTACCCTAGAAGATCTGAATGAAGCAATGCCAGAGATGATTGCCTGGACAGCTGAATTGGACAGCCAGTTGTGAGGCTACTGGTATATCCCCATAGAGGTTCTGTATATAATTATGTGGACTGTGCATATATATGTATTTCTTTTTTAACATCATTTCATCATATGCTGAATAATAAATAATAATATTTATGCTCAGCAATAGTTGAAATGGCAGCTAATTACCACATAGATCTCTACTACGCCATTGCTACACAAGTCTATATCCATCAAATTTAATTTTGTGCAGCATATAGCCACTTTAGTCAGATGCAAAATGTTCCAACACAGCTGGTTCTCTGGAATTTGTCAGTCTAAATGAAATCAAGGCACTCAAGAAGATGCAGAATGAGTTCCTTTTACACAGATTCATTTGTTTAAACAAAGACCTATAAACAAAAAACTTGGAAGAGACGTCTACAAACAGGCAGTCCAACCGGGCAAAACTCAGTCAATAAAGCATTTATCAACTGTTACCCATCAGGGACTAAGATTTTTCTTATTGCCAAAGGTTGCAACAATGTGTAAATGTACATTCATGTGTCCCCAAACACCTACTAGGCTTCAATGTATGTCCAGCATGCCGTATAACTCTTGAAATTAAAAACAATTAAAAACAAAACAGGATAAAATACTTTCCAACACACAAAACTGATTTATCCAAAACCAGTCTACTGTCTCACCAACTATAGTGTCTTCACTTCTAACTGGTAGTAGCTTCTCTAGAATTTCCATCTAAAGTCTTTCTTAGCTTTAGTTGACCCTTTGCTTAAACCAGTTGTCCGGAATGGTTTAGGTTGGAGGCTGTGAGTTGGATCCCAGGTAGAGGCTAATATTTGCTCCTGCTTGAGCAGGGGTTTGGACTGGAAGACCTTCAAGGTCTCTTCCAACTCTGTTATTCTGTATTCTGTAGCATTGAAGGCAAACTCTGTCTGCAACCTGGAGTTTCATCCTGATGGGCCTTAAGATTAACTCAGCCTTCCATCCTTCCAAAGTTGGTAAAATGAGGACCCAGACTGTTAGGGGAAATATACAAGTAATGCTTCTGCATTATAAACCACCCAGAGAATACTGTACAGCACTATGAGGTGGTGGTGGTGGTCGTCGTCGTCATCAT
Source organism: Pseudonaja textilis (assembly GCF_049901715.1). NCBI lineage: Eukaryota > Metazoa > Chordata > Lepidosauria > Squamata > Elapidae > Pseudonaja > Pseudonaja textilis. Next base: position 7,037,791 of record NC_142002.1, on the reverse strand, counting down.
CATCATCATCATCATCCATTGTCTACCCACTGCCAGATGAAGGCCTCTTCCGCATGTTTCTGACCTATACGGTCCCGACTTTCTTCTGCTGATTAGGCCTGCAGTAGTTCCTGATGCATCGTATTTTGGGTCTTTCTATTAAGTGGGATCCATTCTATGATTGCCTTGGTTCACCTGCCCTCAGTTCTTCTTGCTATGCGACCAGTTCACTGCCATTTCCACTTTTTTACTCTTTTGATGACATTGTATACTTTGGTTTGTTCTCTAATCCAATGTACGGGTCTTTCTATCTTGTCTTGTAATGCCGAGCATGTAGCCTTCCATGGCTCTTTGTGCCATGCCTAGCTTTTGATATAAGCCTAAGTAGCAACAGCACTTAGACATATAGGCCACTTCACAGTACTTTACAGACCTCTCTAAGTGGTTTACGGAATCAGCCTATTGCCCCCAACAATCTGAGTCCTCATTTTACCCACTGTGGAAGGATGGGAGGCTGAGTCAACCTTGAACCTCGAACTGTCTTCAAGGTGTTGAACTGCTGGCAGCCAGCAGTCAGCTGAAGTAGCCTGCAGTACTGCATTCTGGCTCTGGCTCTTAAATGCTATTGTCATCACTACTCAAGCTATGCTTTCTGATCAATACAAAGGCTCTAGTGGTATTATAAAAATCCTACCAGTACTATTCAAATGCAAGGATCCAGGATGCTAGAAGACTGAGAACTAACTTATTAGCTGATGAGAGATATATACAGGATCACCGTATTGCCAGTTTAGAAATAAATAATGTCAGATGCTCCCAACCTGAGCAATCTTGACATGTGTAGAGTTCAGTTTTTTTAGTCCTCATGCGCAGCTATGATGAGTGTAGAAGTTGACGTCCACACTTCTGGTTGGGTGCAGATGTTAGACGCAGCTTTTGAAGCAGAATACTGTGTTGATAAATTTCTACTATGGCCTGGCATTTTCCTCATCTGATCATTGTTATCCTTGAAACATTTCTCTATCCTGGTTTGTTTTGCAAAGGGAACTCATTTTCCCATTGCTGATGCTTTGAAGCAGTGAAGTGAGGATGGGTGAAGTTTGAAGTTTATCTTATCACAGAGTAATTGTTCATTCTTCCAGCTGCTGTCCTGGAACAGTCTTGGTCCTGGTTCTTTGGGGGGAAATCCAGGATATGTTGCAATGCCATTGTGAAATGCACAATTTGCATCATTTTGGAAGCGAATTGCGCTCTTAGGAGTGTTTTCTTTCAACCATAAAATATTGCTCATGCCTTCAAAGATAGCTTAAGCTTGCTGTAGGTTTTGTATTTCAAGAAATAAAACCTTATTTGGAATTCATTTTTTGGACCTCAATTTAATGGTCCATTTGGGGAAAAAGGATGCTTGGTCAAAAGTCCATTCCAACTGATTTTGCATAATTGATGCTAACTATATAGATGACACTCATTATCCAGTCTGCTTTGGAAACAATGGGAGTGGAGTCTGAAGGATAATGTCCATTGCATTTGAAGTCGATTGTAGGGACATCCAGAGAAGTAAAATTTTACTGTTTCCTCCTACCATCTTTCAGCTTTGTTAGAACAAACATATCTTTCCTTGGACAACTATCTCATGTGAAAGGGGTTGGTCAAGTGGAGGAGGAGGAGGAGGAGAAGAAGATGAAGATGATGATGAAGAAGAATCCATGTTAGATCACTGACATTTTTACTATCCTTCCCCATTTGACCAGGATCAGCTGAAACTAGTGCAGTTCAGACAAAGATGCTGGGATGAGCAGAGGGTTGAAATTCCTTTTCAAAACCCTCCTTAATGCAGGACCCTCTCCAGTCCAAATCTAGAAAAGACCAACATAAGTGGAAGCCATGGGGACATAAGGGGGAGAAGAGTCATAATCACTGGAGATTTGGAAAATGTTGGCACCAATGCTTGGGTTAGACAATGAAAAGAGAGATCTGTTCGAAATGGAAGAGGGCCAGAGCAAGGACTAGACACGAAAAGGCTCCTGGATCAGTTTTTAAACTACGCTTTTGGCGTTATCTTGGATGCAGCTGCAACTGGGGGCTAACTCCACTTTCTAATGCAAAAAAAGAAATGGTTGAGCTTAAGTGAGTTAAGTTGAAGTAAATTCTCCTCCCATGATACAGTCATGGTGGACCATAACACTTTCGTTTTCTCACAACCCTACACCTTTTCTCTTTTGTGTTGATTTCCTCTTACAAATCCTGGTGCCTGAAATATCTCCATGGTTTTCTTCTGTACAGGGGAAACCCCAATTTCATACTCATTCTTCCTGACTCATAATTTCAAATTGCAATGTCCTTCCTTTCCCAGGACACAAAAAACTTCCATGGAACTCATCATTCCTGTTTGCTAACGAAAAAGCAGGAGATAGCAAAGCCTTGGCTGAATCACTGAGTCCTCCTTTATTGGAATCACTGAATCGTTACAGGAAGTAGATGACATCATTTCTTTCCTCTGTCTTTGGCATTTACTCTCTGTTATTATCTATTTTTTCTGTTTGCTTTGGGCCAAGATTTTCTTTTTTTCTACAGTGATGAAGATAACAGGAAATTAAATAGAAATACATTTCTATTATTATCACAATGTAAATATCAAATTCCAAATGGTGTGTAACACCTGTGGAGCTCTTTCTTCCAATGTGGCCAGGAGTCCTTCTCACAGTGCATGTTGTGGTTAGCCAGCAGCAGGTGTGGACAGCTGAGGAGAACGAGGACTCAGATGAGGGGCCAGGACCATTAGGGAGTGGACTGCTACCTTCAGAGATTGTGGAGGCTGGCAGCAGGGATGAGGAGGTTCCCTAGGAGCCTGTGCTAAGTGTGTGTGCACAAAGGATTGCTTGGAGGAAAGAGCAGTTACAACAGCACGGGCGACTCAGGAGTAAGGCTGCAAGGGAATGACCCCTCCTTCAAAGAAGATAAAAGCCAGCTGTGAAATGAACGTACTTTGCAGAAGGCAAAGATGTTTTGAAAGTCCAGCGTCGTGGATGTTCTAGTATCCTGAATTTGTATTGGAAGATTCTTATTTTGCAAATTATTTCTTGTCTGTTTTCTTTTGGCAAGTCTTGTACAGTTTGGTAAGGCTTGCGCTTATCGTAGCTAATTATTTTGTGAAAGCATTCCAAGGTTTCTGTTCCTTTTGGATTGTGTTTGATTTGTTGGAAATTTGTTGGATCAGAACAATCCAAGAGGAAACGGTCACAATCATCACACAACCATTGTGGCATTTCCCCCATGGTCACGTGATCAAAATTCAGATGCTTGGCAACTAGTTCATATTTATGATGGTTGCAGTGTCCTGGGGTCATGCAATGATCTTCTGACAAGCGAAGTCAAATGGGGACACCAGATTCACGTAACAACCGGGTTGCTAACTTAACAACTGAAGCGATTTGCTTAACAACTGTGGCAAGGAAGGTTGTAAGGTGGGGAAAGCTCGCTTAACACCTTTAGAATCTATAGAATAACAGAATTGGAAGGGACCTTGGAGGTCTTCTAGTCCAACCCCCTGCTTAGGCAGGAAACCCTACACCTCTTCAGACAAATGGCTATCCAATCTCTTCTTAAAAACTTCCAGTGTTGGAGCATTTATAACTATCTCTCTTAGCAACATAATTTTAGGGCTCAATTGTGGTTGTAAGTCAAGCACTACCTATATTTATTCATGAAAAATGCTGGAAAAACTAGCTGTGGGCTAGTGAGATGTTTAGAGATACACATGGGTGAATCCAAACTGCTTCAAAAGTTGGGAGAATGGTTTTAATTTGCTTGGGGTTTTGTTTTTTTTAGCAAGCTAAACCATAATATAGTTTATTTGGGTTTGGCATGATAAATGATTCATTTAACTGTGGTGAGAAAGGTCATAAAATGTGGCAAAACTCACAACTGTCTCAGTTAGCAACAGAAATTTTGGGCTCAATTGTGGTCATAAGTTAAGGACCACCTGTACTGGGTGGAGGTGGGAGAGGAGAGGAAAAATTAAACTGGTAGGCACTTTAGCAAAATGGCCTGCTTGCATGTTGCTTTTATTTATTTTGTCAACCAAGAATAAATATGAACATAACATATAAACATAACATATAAACGGGTATAAGTATATACATAATAAATGAGTATGAATAAATGGATAAAAGGGAACAGTAGGACAGGGACGGTAGGCATGCTGGTGCGCTTATGCACGCCCCCTTACAGACCTCTTAGGAATGGGGTGAGGTCTTACAGTAGACAGTTTGAGGTTAAAGTTTTGGGGGTTTGAGGATGTAACAAGAGTCAGGTAGTGAGTTCCAGGCATTGACCCTTCTGTTGCTGAAGTCGTATCTTCTGCAATCGAGTTTGGAGCAGTTTACTTTGAGTTTGTATCTATTTGCCCGTGTGTTATTGTGGTTGAAACTGAAGTAGTCACTGATAGGTAGGACGTTGTAGCAGACAGTTTTGTGTACTAAGCTTAGATCAGACTGTGGTGTGGTAAATCCAACCTGTTAAAGAGTTTCTAAAATGCATCTTTCCCGTCTTTTGATGCGACACCCAGAAATCCTGGATTCCCCTCACTGCCTTTCCTTGCAGTGGTCACAAGCCCTCCCAAAGACACAGCATTGCATCATCCGGGAAGACAGTAAAAACCCAGATGCCACTTAGGCCAATCACAAACCCTTCTTTATCGTCCTTCCCCCGCAAAAGGTTACCCCCTAGAATTTTGCAGACTAAATGGAAAGGATGCATAATACTCAAAATTAAAAGGGCAAGAACAGGCGAGGCATTGAGACCGCACATTGCTTAAAATGAGCAGGCTGTTGGGGTGTTGGGGAAGGGTGGGGAGGGGGGAGGACAAATTAAGTCTGCCAAACAAAAGAGATGTACTGCTTCCTAAGAAGGCACTCTGTATTCAAGAGCCATCGATGGGATGTCATAATTGGGCACGAGTTAGTCATGTCTAAATGATAGCTCTCTCGACTTACGCTCGCTGTCTACGGGTACCGAAACTCATTGTCAGCAAAGCACCAGAGTGACCAGGGGCTCTCTTTACAAAAGGCAGTCCTGTCTTGCCCAAGACTAGCTTACAAAAATAAACAATAGGGTGGCCTATCAACAGCGAACATCTGGGCTACAAATAAACTGAACGTCAAATGGTCAGAGCCTTCCTCCCTTTTATAAGATTCATCCCGGTTCTACTTATTTTACAGGCTGGATTCATGCATTTCCATGAAATCAGTTTGAATGCTTTGATTGTAGCTTAGCACATTGTGTGAGTTCAAGTTCAGTGGTTATATCATACGGAAACAGTGGGTGAAACTCGAGCCTTTTTTTCCTTTTTCATTCCTTTTTCTTTCATCTGTCTTTCTGTCTCTTTTTACTTTTTGCCTTCCTTCTTTCTCTGTCTTTCATTTCTTTCTTATTCCTTTTTCTTTCCCCCCCCCCCTTCTTTTTTTCTTTCTGTCTTTACTTTTCCTTTCGTGTCTCTTTTTCATTTTTCCTTCCTTTTCTTTTTCTTTGTATGTCTTTCTTTTCATTCTCTTCCCTTTTCTTTTTTCTTTCTTTTTCTTCTCTCTCTCTCTCTCTCTCCTTTTCTGCTCCTTCTTTCTCATAGGATCGAAAGAGAGGAATATCCACCTCTCCATCCATAGGCACGAAGCTGCTTCACACAATTAAGAGGACTTAAGGACCATGCCAGGATCAGTTGGCATGTCATTCTCCAAAAAGCCATTTGAAGAGAACGTGCTCAGGAGCAAAATGAGTACCTTGAGTCTCTGCAAGCCTTGTTTGCTCCTTCAAATCTACTTTTTTTTAAAGTAGACAAAAAACATTCCTTTTCTGCCTCCCCCTGCTTCGGGGGGCAAGGAGAACCCCAAGCTCACCACTGACAGATAGCTCTGCTTGCAGCAGTCATCTTAGTGTTCCCAGTCCTTGCAAAGGACCCTGGGAGATGGTCATTACTCAGGCAGGTTATTATTGCAAAGTATGGGTCATCACATTTAATTAAAATGCTGACGGGTTATTTATTTTCTTCCAGAAACTTATCATCTGGTGCTAACCACTCAGCCCAGAAAAGGGGAGGAATGTCGAGAATGAGGAAATGGCTTTAGAGGAAATAAGGCAGGAGAATTAAATTACATGGACCACTTCTAATGCATTGTTACTCATTCCCAGTCGGTGAAGAGGGACAATGTACCCACAGTGCCTCATGCATCCCGCAAAGATTGGGAAAATGAGGAAAACCTCAGCCATTATCTGTTCAGGACTGCAGGGGAGTCCCTGTGGATTCCTGGAGTTGCCTCATTGCCATGTAAAAGGGCAGTTGGGAGAGATTGAACCAATTGCAAAAGGAACCAAACTAATCCAATCCATTTCATGTATGTAATGTTTTGTGCATATCTAAGACCTGCAAATGGACCGGCTGTTCGAATCCCTAGCGCCGCGTAACTGAGTGAGTTCCTGTTACTTGTCCCAGCTTCTGCCAACCTAGCAGTTCGAAAGTATGTAAAAAATGCAAGTAAGAAAATAGGGACACTTTGGTGGGAAGGGAATAGCGTTCTGTGCACCTTCGGCGTTGTCATGCTGGCCACATGACCACGGAGACGTCTTCAGACAGCGCTGTCTCTTCGGCTTTGAAATGGAGATGAGCACCGCCCCCTAGAGCTGGAAATGACTAGCACGTATGTGCAAGGGGAACCTTTACCTTTAAGACATGCAAAAATGAATGTACAGACACGGGTTCAAATGTGGGAATTTCAGTCACAATTCTGATGCGCTTTGACATGGAGCTTCTGCAAAAAGCACTCAAAAATACTCGAATATGAATAATAGAGTTGGAAGGGACCTTGGAGGTCTTCTAGTCCAACCCACCCCAAGTTCAGGCAGAAAACCCTATACTAGGGCTGTTAAACTCCAGGCCCGTGGGCCGGATGCATCATGCACCGGCCATGCCCATATCCCGTTTAGCGAAAGGGGAAAAAGTCCTAATATGTCATGTGATGCTGCTGTGACAGCCTGAGTTTGACACCCCTGCCCTATACCATTTCAGACAAATCTGAATCTTTTTAAATACTTCCAGTGTTGGAGAATGCACAAGTTTTGGAGGCAAGTTGTTCCACTGGTTAATTGTTTTATCAGGAAATTTCTTCTTAGTTCTAGATTGCCTCTCTCCTTGATTAGTTTCCACCCACTGCTTCTTGTCCATCATACCACTTTGTACATCATGTGGCTAAGGGTTATATAAAATCATGCATGGAAAATGTGGATTCAGAGAGTATGCCCCTTACACAGTTAAAGCCCTAAGTACTGATAGTAATTCAGGACCAGAAAGTGATTTATTTTTACCATACAGAATTGAACTACAGTTACAAGGCTAATTGCTTCTGGTTGACCAGAGCAATCTTTTTCAACCCAGTGCTGAACAGGACCAACTTTTAACTTGATCCAGCAACATTTTAATGTTACCATTTCTTAATTACCTAATTTGTTAGACACTATTTATTTCAAACAACCCTCTGCGAGTTCCTGAAGAACAAAAAAGAGGTACATTTAGTTGTCGTCCCCTAACGGTTATCACAGGCCCTACCCAAAAACGCAAGTTTTTCACCCCATTCCCCCAGTAAGGATTTTCTCTGAAGATTCAGCATGAATTTTACAACTCGGGATACAATCATCTTATCCAACTTTTTCTCCTGGAGCGATAAAAGCTGTCACAGTAGTATCTCAAATGCCTTTGCCATTAGTAGTGAAGCAGGTCAAATACAACAAGAAAGAGGCAGTTTTAGCTAGGATTACAGACATAAAACTCAACCAGCATCTCCACTGTAATTATTAGGTCTTCTGTCAAGTTCCCCCGTTTTTATACACAGTGGATGACTTGAAATGAATTCTCCCATGTGCAATTTGGCCAGTCCGTTTTGATCGGTGGGGTCTCAGATGGCAACCAGCTTGAAAACCAATTGCTTATACAGTTTGTATCGATGACAGTTCTTCGTTTTTCAATCTCGCAACCAAGCCAGGGAAATCTCTTTTCTTGGCCCATGGGGCTTGATAACACTTTGCTCCAGCCAAAGATTTTGGGAACAAGGTGCCCAGCCACCTACATCACCTTTCAAGCGTCCCCTTTACTTAGACCAGGAGAAAGGGATTTTAAACCATGTCACTACGGATTCATTCCTCGTGTTAACCTCTGTCATAAAGCAGAGCAGGGCAATCCATAAAAAAAACAAGGAAGTTCCCTTTTAAGTTCATTGGTTACACGCACTGCTTTCGATCAAAGTTCTCATGGTCCCTAACGATTAAAAAGAACAAAAATCAAGGCTGTAAGAGCCATAGTTCTGGGCCTGTAGTCACCCATTTATGGTGAGGGGGCGATCAACCAAAATATAGACATACAAAATATGTTGTATGTCCTCAACATACAACAGTTTGCTTAGCGACCAAAGTTACAATGGCATTGAAAAAAGGACCATTTTTTTTCACTGTTGCAGCAGCCTCAGGGTAGTCACATGATCAAAATTCATACACTGGGCAACTGACTCATATTTATGACGATTGCAGTGTCTCGGGGTCATTTTGCCACCGCCTGACAAGCAAAGCCAATGGGGAAGACAGACTCACTTAAAAACCATGTTACCAACTGAACAACTCCAGTGATTCACTTAACAAACGTGGCAAAGGGAGGTGGTAAAATGGAGCAAAATTCATCGTAAGTCACCTCTTGGAGGCCAGGCATGGACACAGAAAAGGGCCGGCCATTTCAAGCTCGTTTTTTTTCTTTTTCCAGAGAAACATATAACTGACAACACAGTCTAAAAGTATCTCTGTTCAGAAGAACCTCCTGTTTAATTCATTGTTAAGTGTATACAGGTAGGCCTCGATTTACGACCACAATTGAGGCCAAAATTTCTGTTGCTAAGCAAGACACTTACTTTTTCCCCCTTTTATGATCTTTCTTGCCACAATTGTTAAGTGAATCACTGCAATTGTTAAGTGAATAAAACGGTTATTAAATCAATCTGGCATCTCCATTGACTTTGCTGGACAGAAGGTATGAGTGTAGAAAAAATAAGTCGTAAGTCACTTTTCTTCAATGTCGCTGTAACCTTGAGAGGTTACTAAATAATCTGTTGTAAATCAAGAACTACCTATAGTTTGTGGAGAAAACTACTAGCTATGCAATTGCTCAGGAGTCTAAAACCACTTGATGGCACACAATCAACCAGTAAGTGTATAGGAAAAAGAGCCTTCAAAGGATCAGGAGACTCTGTTAAAATTAACTGAGTGTAAAAACATTTGTGTAGCTCTTCAAAATAATCAAAGTTTATTCATGAAGAAACTAGCTCTGGATCACAAAACTTTTTACCATAGAAAATATGTCGATTTCAGACTTGTTTAAAAATGTATTAAAGGGAAGTGAAATTGGGGGGGGGAAATAAAAAAGACGCCGTTATTATTTGATATGTTATCAAGTATTGGGAGATAAAATAGATCAGCCTTCATAGTACATCAAATGATCAATAATATTCCTGATATAAATGGGCTGTTAAACAGTATGCTGTTATACCCAGTGCCTGGACAATAATAGTCATTGCAATGTATTTCACTGACAACAAACAATGAGAAAAACTGAGCGACGTTTAAAGATCCCTGCAGAACCAGATAAATAATCCCATTGTGCTAGACTATTTTTTTCCTTCTTTGAGGCTTGCTTGTGGATGACTCTGCAACACATACTCACCTAAGCAACCTTGCTCCCTCACCGAAGATAAAATTTTAATAATTTCCCACGAAAACCCAGTTCTGCATTCCCCGCAAAAACCCTGTTATTTGCACATTTTTATTATGGTCAATTTAAGCTGAACTTAAAATTCCTTTTTATAAATTAAATGTTTTTGTTAAATGTGTTTGCATAGTGCAAATCACTGTTTCCATATAATTGTGAACACAGCATTCCTGTCTTCAGGAGAAAGAATAGGTAAAGGTTAAGAGGTTGATTGAGGACTGATTGTATGAATTACTTCAGCCACAGAAATCGTTTACTTTGCGCCAGTTGCATATCTCACTCTAATTTAATATACAAGGTGTCTTGTTGCAGGAAGAAACTTGAGGAGGGGGAGTTATAGACACTGCCCTGGGTTATAAACCTACTGTCATTAAAATCTTGTGCACCTTTGGCTGTTGGCCTACTTGGCATCTCAAGTTATCTCCCTCTAGGTCAGGGGTCTTCAAACTTTAAGACTTGTGCACTTCAACTCCCAGAATTCCTCCTCTAGTCATGTTAGATCAAGAATTCTGCGAGTTGAAGTCCACCAGTCTTAAATTTACCAAGTTTGAAGGCCCTTGCTCTATGTTGTGTTGTAATTGTTGTCTGTGGACAAAAAAACCAGAGTGTGAAGCTGGCAAACACTGTGAGGAGTCAATTGAAATGATAGATGAAGGTTTGAGTTGAAATCCACAAGTCTTAAAGCTGTCAAGTTTGAAGACCCTTGGCCAAAAGAGAGAACAGAATTCCAGATCCTTCTCTGTGTATATTGGGGTGAAAAAGAATTATAACTGGAAATATGGTTTTTCTGTAAGCAATGACTAAGCAGGAAAAGAATCTTGTGTTTGTAGTAGACAGCAAAGTGTAAACATCTAACGCAATTCACAGCTGCTATAAAATGGCAAAATAAATGTTGGGGACTATTTGGAAATAAACTGATAACAAAGCTATCAATATTGTTAAGTCTTTTGTAAAAAAAAAATCAGTGAGATAGCTACATTCTGCCAGCATCTCCTGGGAAATACCGTAAAAACAGAAACAGGGAATCTTGGATGAGCAAAAAATGGAAGCAATTATTTTATGACAAGAGGTAATACTACTACTCACACTTTCTTAAATTAGGGGGGAAAGCCAAATCACTTAGCTGACAGAAATGCATAAAATTATGCACTGTGGGGGAAAAAATACCATCAAAACAGTAAGAAATACATAGTGATACTTTTAAAAGATTCCCCAACATTGATCGATCTTGAAAAGCTAAACCCTTGTTAGTCCAGGCTTGTATTTTTATGGTATTTCTATTTTTATAGTATTTTATTTTTATAGCATTTCTATAAGAGATCACCAGGAAGGCTCAGAACTAGACTGAGAAGGTTTTGAGGAAAATAATTCCTCAAAGGAAGCAACTAATCAGTGCTCCACTGTTGCCAAGAAAACTTCACGACTGTTCCCATATTCTTGACCAAGAGTTCAACCTTAGTCTTCTGAAAATGATGATTAATACTCTGTGTGTATGTGTGTGTGTATGTATGTTTTCGTAGATCTTCACGGGTACAGGTATGTAGGTCTAGGTGTGTTCAGGTCTTTTCCCATGTAAGATTAAGAGTATCTTGGCAACGTTTCTGTATCTGCAGACGTAGAATACATCCCCCCTCCTAAAAGTTTAATTACACCAAAAAGCAGGAAAGTATTCATGCCTCTTTAGAAAACTCATTATCAGAAAACAAACCAATTTCTACACAATGGAAGCTAAATATATTTATGACAGTAAATGTGCCATTACTTGGATAAAATGTTCATTAGGAGGTTGCAAACGTACTGTTTCTGTAAACAACAGTATATGCATTTGGCTGAAAAAGAAACATAGGAAATACTATACAGAAACTCTTCATGGCCTGATATTAGTAAATCAGTAAGAATTGTGTAAATAGTAGAGCAGCTGACATATTGACTGTCAGGATACTGGTGTTATCTCTCTCTGTTTTAAAGACTGAGGGAAAGTAGGGAATGATTTTTAAAATTAGTCATTTTTCTGTAAGCTTTTTCAGCTGAAGTAGTGAGGAAGAGAGTTCCAGATAGAAAGCAAAAAGATAAGAGACTTGGAAGCAAGTAAAGAAGGATGAAATCTTTGGCAGTATATTAAGGCTGGCCAAGAGAGGAGTTCCTGATCTGAACCAGCAACTTTCTCCCACAGTTTATTCCAAAATGTCTCTAGAGCAGTTGCTACATAAAAAATAGAGCTTCACATGCCTTTGTGTGTGTGTGTGTGTGTGTGTGTGTGTGTGTGTGTGTGTCTGTGAGGAATTTCAATGTTTATAGTCTCTTTTAAACTAAAATCTGAATTGATTCAGGTACCATCTGAACATGATTCCCTTACGTACTAAGAGTAATTCATGTGCAGCAAGCATACCATGCCATAGTTCCCGAACTCTTCAAATCTACATCATGGTTTGATAGTGGCAGTCAGGGTCTGATATAGCAATAGCACTTTAGACTTATATACCGCTTAACAGTGCTTTTACAGCCCTCTCTAAGCAGTTTACAAATGTTAGCATAATGCCCCCAACAATCTGGGTCCTCGTTTTACTGACCTTGGAAGGATGGAAGGTTGAGTCAACCTTGAGCCAGTTAAGATTGAACTGCTGGCAGTTGGCAGAGTTAGCGTTAGCCTGCAATACTGCGTTCTAACCACTGCTCCACCACGGCTTGGTTGTTGTCCTGTCCTCTTCTCTGACAGTGTGATCATAATTGTTGTCCAGCCCCCTTAACAATGACATTTTTGTTGCTATAATTACATAGTACAAATTTGATACTGATTCATTTTTCACAGGACATGTATATTTTACCTTCCGTACCAAAGTACCTTGATTTGCCCACTGGCAATCTCGGTGAGTGAACCATGATCACTGTGCCATGGGAACAAAATAAGCTTAATAAAAACAGTTGTGATGTCTTTGTCCAATGTTGTTTTCGAAAAATATGCCACCACTGCATCCAATCTATAATCTTGAAAGAAAAGTCCACATTGGGACCGTGAGTTTTAAGTAGTTTCATAATTACAGCAATGTCAGGGCACTATATTAATTAGAAAGCTTTTAGTAAATGATGGCTCATGATTTAAATTGAGTAGTTGAACTCACTTATCATACTGGCAATTTAAACCACTAATTTAAATCCATTTATTCCATTTCTGTATTCAACTGCTCAAGTTATCAGAACACAAGTGCTTTCCAGATCTGACAGCGTCACAATTTTGATAGAGGTGAAATATCAGCTTGGAAGTAGATGATCATACTTGCTGAATCGGTGTTCAATAAATAATAAAATTAAATCATAAATCCAAAATAGTCATTTGCTAAAAGACAGGCACTGAGATGGCACTTCTCCATCTTTACAATACAAAATCTTCATGTTTAAAGAATGAATTTGGAGGGGGGGGGCAGAAGGGAGGGAGGGAGGGAGAAAGAGAGAGAGGACCAAATTTAAAAGAATTGGTAAAATTATTTTAATTCAAAATGATCCAACTGAAAGCCGTATATTACAAAAGGAAAAACAAAATATATTATGAAGTTGCTAACATGGAGAGAGCTGTGTGGAAGACGGAACAGGAGACAAAATAGTATGTTATCCTTCCCACAGTGACAGTTGAAATTTTGACCTGATCAAACCAGTCTGAGATCTCAAATTCTCTTGGTTCGCTGTAGCAACCTGACAAGCATGCGAAGAAGACACCACAGAGGAAGCCTCCATCTCAAGTCCTACAGGACTGAAATGAACAGAAGCTTGCTGGAGCAGAAAATATGACCTATTTTCTTCAAGAGAACTTTCAAAGCTTCAGGCAGACCACCGATTCCCTGATAAATAAGATTAGTACATTAGGAAGTAGCCTCAGGAATCTGATCTCCTTACACTCTTTCTTCCCCTTCTATTCTTAGCAGTAACCAAAGCTTAGTATTATGTCTATACAACCGCTGAGCGTGGTTCATTAGCAAGCCAAGGTTCACCTCTTAATTAGACTCTGAAATAAGGTTGGAAGCCTGTTTTGCATTAGTATAATAAGGCCTTAATGGGGGAAGGAATTGGGAATTTTCTGGGAAGTATGAGTGAGTGTCCTCTTATTCGCAAGCCACAATGTGTTGGGACTGAAGTTACTCCCACATGGGTGTTGTATAAAGTATCGGATATTAACAAATATTTGGCTACTGTCTTTTCATGCTGTCCTCAAAAGGACAAAGTTTTTCATTGCATGAATAATGAGTTAAGCAAAAAGAGAGAGAGAGAGAGAACAAATTACAAATCCAAACAGAAGCCTTTGGAGCAAACAAATACTAATATTGTAAATAGATTAGAAATATGATAATTAAATAATCTAGAAAAACACACTCTGCTGTACATCTATAAACATAAATATTTACAAAAAAAAACTCTAGCTATTTTCAAAAGAATGAGGTTTCTGGTTTCCTAATGATCATCAGCTTGTCCATTTCTTTGGTGTGCTTGCCAATCTCTCTTTTTTTTTATGCATCAAGAGTTGACAAACATACAAGAAGAGATAACAGGCCTAGCACGGATGCTTATATTATTATTATTTTTCATATTTTAAGCCCAAACATTTAAGAAAATTCTCATAATTTTCTTCTTATAAACTATTATACACCTCTTCAAATTGTCAGTCTAATAAAGTTGGATCAAATAAAATTTAAATCTGCTTTTTTATAACCTTTCATCCAGTTGAGTTTTCACAGAGGTATGTGTGTATGTGGTACATTCTGTCTTCTCAGCCTCAAATCAGCGCAGTACGTAGGCTGTGGAATTCCCTGAACATTAAAACTAAAGAGGGAGGGCAACTAACCAGTTATTTCATAACTCAAGTGCTTAATTTTCTTTACAACTGGGACCCAAAGTTCAACCTTCCCTCTTTGCCTTAAACTTTCCAACACAGCTTCGCAGACAGGAAGGCATGCAGGGTGGCGCTTAGTACTTTTAGAACGACAACTCAATATGCACTTCATAAAAATGAACTAGGTATTAAAACATGGGGAGAAACCCCCCAAAAAACCCCTTAAAACAAATAAATTAAAAAAAAAAGGCGTTACATATTCCATTAAATAGCTTTTTGTTAACATCATGGCGTTTATACATTTTCCGAAAGTCACAGCAGCAGCAAGACAGAATTAAAAGTCATCTTATAATGGATCTCAGCATCCGTAAAGAGAACTCTAGATCATCGAGAATGTGATAGATCAAGCACACCGAGCCAGACCTGCAAATTTGTTGTGCCAGTTCACAACTTACTTCCTTCTGGATTCAACCTGGATTGAAAGTACCTTAAAAAAAAAATGTTAAAGAGATTGACCATGGAAGGGTTTAAATGTTTCCCAGAAGACTTGGAACTTTGCAATACTATTTGCCGATGTGAAGACGGGTATTTTATTGCCTGCGGCATTGCATGTACATCTGGTATATCAAATGCATGCTTGACTTGGCTATGGCACCTTAAAAGGAAAAAATAAATTAATAGGCCATTTCAAGTAATTGTTGCATTTTTCTTCTAAAAAAAAACTGATGTAGGGAAAATGCTATTAGCCTGTTACCTTATGTACTGAGTCATCAACTTCTTGCTTGCTTATGTAAAGCCAAGGCTAAATTAGGAGCAACAAAATCCCTTCATTATCACTGTTTCTTAAAAATCCACTAAAAGCGAGAAGAGAGATCCTTACCTAAAGGGATAGTATGCTGTTCTTATGAGCTACGGATTACCTGGCAAAACTGATATATGAGGTGCGAGGTATGCCTGAAAACTTTGAAACACTCAAGCATAAGAACCAGTAGTGTTTCCGCAACAGAATCCAAGCTAAATCTGATCTAAAATCTGAACGCTCCAAGCTTCAAGATCAATGGATGTTGATAAGGGACCATCAGAATCCTATTTCTGTAATGATCTCAACTCCCGTAAAATAAGAGACGCATCTAAAATATTCACAGTAGCCGATATTTAGAATTAAGCTGTAATCAAGGATTAGTTTCAAGCTACCAACACAATGTCTTTAGAAATATCAAGGAATTACCTTCCAAGCAGGGTGAATACGGTCTTTAGAAAGGGCAAAGCAGTGATGTTAACTGTGTATTGAATATGATCAATCACCTGAGGTTCAACATACCTATGAAAAGTGAGTTATATGCACAGAATTCACATTCTGCCTATGAACTCAGTTTTACAGACCTTTCTGTTGATAGTACAGAGATCTGTGCATGCATAATTCACATTTGCAGGTATTTTGAATTGCGAATGGTTTTCACATGGCCTGAATAAGTTAAGGAGAAGTTTGCAACGGCCTAAGCTCTGTTTAGTGTCAAACCAGCTGGAAGCATGTCAGGTCAGAGGAAACAAATTATGGACCACATTTAAAAAAAATAAAAATAAAAAACAAATCGCTAGCTTGGATTTCGTTCTAAGAAAACCATAAATTAGCCTGTGGTATGAAAAAACAAAAATAACAGCTGAGTTGTGGGCTACGGTATTTGAAATCGGATGTCGTTGAAATGAAGGTGGCGATAACAAATAAATTTTAAAAACCCTTATAAAGCAGCAATTCCAATAGTAACAAACATCACATTGAGGTCAGGATAGGAATGTGTGAAACTCACATGTGTGATACAGGAAATAAAAATAAGACAGATAGATATATTGCACTTGAGGCACTATATGGAAACAGGATATGTCTACTTTGAAGTTAAATTTGTTTTCAGTCAATGCTTTTATGGATGCCCAGGTACGTGAGCAGTGTAAAACCTAATTAAAAACAGCAGTCCACTCATACTGGAATCAAAGGAAGGGTAAGAAGTTTGGACATCTTGAAGTACAATAATTATGCAAAAGATCTAAGTTGAATTTAAAAAAAAAGAATGAAGGCGGCAATGTTTTCAGAGAGCCGTTATGTCTACAACAAACTTAGAACACTCTACTTACATGCCTGAGCCATGATTTTGAAGAAAAAATAAATAAATAACCCCTGTGGGCAGAAAACTACCTTGGTGTGGAATCCGATCAATTGTCAGCACTAATGAAGCGTAAAATAGGTGCCATATTGGCCTTTTGTGTGTATGTGTGTGCCGGAATAGTGCTAGGGGGCTTAGTCCACCAATCAGTGTTACTACAGAAGGATCTGCCTATCAGATTCTCTAGCAATAAGAGAAATACAATCGCAATACCTGGCGTTCTTAAGTCTGACCCTTATTTGGTTTAGAACTCATTCAGCACTTCGCAAATATTACACATGCTATATAAGGGATGGGGAAGACTTCCTTTCGAACAAGCAACGTCCCTTCTTCATTCTTAAAAGTGATGCTTAAAAAATGCTCCCCACCCTGCAAAATAAAACCCAATCCCCTGTTTGTAACGTCATATAGAAAGCTTGAATCTTGTAAACTTGGACCAAGAATTCAACTAAAATAAAATAAAAAATTAAGACCTCCTAGCATTTGGTATAAAACAGGCCCTTCCACCTGCCCCCCCCCCCCCACAAGGAAATTGTATACCTGCTTTCTGACTTCTTGGGAAAAAAAAAATCAGAAATTGCATAGGATATACGTTGTGCAAGATGACCAGCCTTTGAAAGGTATCTGGAATACAAACTAATCCTGCTTATTGTCCAACTCTTGCAAACTGTCAGATATCATCAAATTTGTGTTTTAAGTAGTCTTTCATGACCTTGGCAATCGGTAGTTCGTCAAGGAGTCTGAGGTTTTGAAGGCCTATACACTGGCGGATTTTAATTCGACAGAGATCTTGCAAGTTCCGAGGCTGCCCTAAAAAAAGAGACAAAAGTGTTAATAAAGTCATTACCAGGCCATGAATTGTTTGTGTGTTTTTTTTTTAAAAAGGAATAATTGGAAAAAACAGTCAGGAAGAAGCCAAACTGTACAGCTGTCCCAAAACTGTAAAACAAAACTAGTTTTTTCCATCCTGGCAGGAAACATTTCACTTTTTAGTTAAAACTTTCTAAGCGGTAAACACCAATGAGTTCGATTCTAGCACTATAACCTAAGAATCCTTTGTGTGGGACACCAGGGAACGAGCCTGAGAAGTCCTTAAAAAAAAGTTAGGGACTGTACACAACAAAGGTGTACATGCCAGAACTGCACAAAAAGCAAACTCACCCTAACTGCAAAGCAAGATGAAAGCAGTCAAAACAAATTCCTCTGGTCATTCTCCATTATAAATACATGCTTTTAACGGAAATATATGGACACATACTTTACATGAACAAAAGCTGAAGTTTTGCCACTCCCAGATAACTGTTATAAGTGTGCAATGCGGAGAAACAAATGTACGTTGGCTTTTAGTAACACACCCAAACGTTAGAACTTAAAAGCATGTGTTGCTTAAGGTAGTTTCCTTGCTTGTTTTTGGAACCCCAAAGCACAGAAGGAGCACTTGGAAGAAAATGGCAGGGTAGAGAGGAAAGGCATCTACCCTTAACACTAAATTCCTCAAGGGTGATTATTAAATGTCCTGACATTTCCTCCTGATAATCTGAACAGCATTTCCCGAGAATGTGCTAATAATGGACATTTCCAGTGTTAAGCACCAGTTGCCACATCTATTGCCCCTTGGTGTCTAGAGCACTTACTCATTCTTGGATGCATCTGAATGGACAAGTGGGAAGGATTATAGACCACACCAGTGAATTTTCTTATAGCAAAATGTAAAATGTTATTAGCAATTTGGGAAAGGCCAAGAAAATAAAGAAAGCGACGAATTAAGCACTGCCTAATGACGAAGAGGTAATGCGGAAAGCTGCGGCTAAATCTGGAAAGAACCGAGTTGGATTAAAGTAGATTAGGTAAAACAATTAAAAGGCTTCCAAAGCTGACACCTTCCATCCAGAAATACAATGGTGTCAGAGTTGTAGGAATCCTGAGCCGACTTGCTCCCAGACACATTTCTGAAGCGCATGTTTAAGGAATGCTTTCATTAGTAAACTTTATCCCCTAATTTTAAAAAAAAAAGAAGAAGAAGAAAAGCATGGTCAGTGCTTATCTACCACTATTTGGGTACAATGGAAAAGGCCATTTGAGCTACGTTAAGCCAGCCCTTCTCTCAACAAAGGCAATTTTATGTACTTATAGCTATCCTGTGCAAAGCAATCTTATTTTTTCAAAGAACTAAAATGTGGGAGGCATTTTAGAGGGTCCCTGTCATGGATTGTTAGGTGAGCTTTCAACTTTTTTGTTGGTAGGATGGAGAGAAGAGGAGCACGGTAAGCTGCAGAGATTCATTTTCGTAAATGGCCCTGTTGAACAACTGTATAAAGTTGGAAATTGAGGCGGCAGCACAAGCATTAACATGAAAACACTAACATGCAACTACTTAGTACCGTCCTCCAGACAATGCCAGAACAGGGCACCGGAGTTCAGAAATTTAATCAGTATTAATTATCAGCTATTTTTTTAAAAAAGGAAGGTTAAAAGCAACTTATTAAAAAATTTTAGGCAGCTAATAGTGAAGATTGTTTTCACAACTATTAAGAAATTTACTGGCACATATGAGTTTTTATATATTCAATTAAGTGATTTATTTGCCACCAAAATCCTAATGGATGTATATATATATATTTGTTACATAAGGCTGCAAACTAATGTGATATTGAGAATACAGCAATAGAGGATTTTTAAAAACATTTTTTTGCGAAAGTTATCTTTCTTGAATTTATTTCAAATATGAAATTCACAATATATAAAACATGAACTATAAAGGGGTTATTATAAAAATAACATGCTGTCTGAACGTGGAATGGAAGGCAAAATTTAGATGGTACAGTTTAAATTTTGTTATTGATTTCAATGTCTGTGTTATATGCAGTGAAAATTTATACTTCAGTTTGATTTGTTATTCAGTCAGTTATTAATTATTAATATTTGCATTAAACATAATCGTAGAAAAATGAGATTTTGAAGGTTGAGGCAGGTGAAATTATTAGGCAGTTTGAACTAAAAGATAATGACACATACAGAGATATTAGTAAAACATAACAAATGAGAAAAATTAATTTGAGAGAAGAACAAAAATTAAAACTGAATAGTCCAGTTTTAAAAGTTTGCCTAGAATAAGACAAAAAAAATAACCTAGAGTTAGGAGCAATGATAAGAGGAAAGATGAAAGATTGGAAGAGACTGAATATAATTCTGACATAGAGTAAGTTACAGGATTTTCAACCTACATCACACAATTAGGCGATAGACAAGGATCAAAATTACAAAATGTATGATATCCATGAGGGCTACACTGGTTTAAATTAACAGATTTAAGATATGAAAATATGATATGCCCAACCAGTATTGCAAAACATTCCTATACACAGTCAAATAATTGTGACAAACTTTTCTTAATGGATGATAAAAAGATAAAATCTGATAAAAAAAAAGAAGTATAATAAATTGCTCAAAATCCATGTTGTTGTTCTCTTCTACTTCAAGGAGAAAAAGAAACAAGCTTAGTAGAAAACTACATTAAAATTCTGAAAGGCTACATGTGGATATTCAGCACAAATGTATAAACGTTATGAAATGTGACGATAGCAAAAAATATATTAAGTAATTGGCAAACATAATAATACAGTACACTAAATCTGCAAGAATTTCTATAAATGGCTATTTATCTTTGGATCAAGCATGAAACCAGATATCTTTAGTTTCCTTCACTATTTGTGTTTTTGTGAGACCAGTAATAATAGGCTTTGTAGAATGTTAATAAAAATGTTGCTAAATACAAGAGGTTGACAGTAGTGCTACATAATAGAAAAAATAAATTTTGATTTATCGACAAAAGATTGAAATACTGTGCATATATTTTTGAACATAAATATTTAATTCTTCCAAATCCGGATGGGTAAGAGTCAAGATCACAACAAAAACAAAAACAGAACAAAGCTAAATTAAATCAGAGCAAAGTAGCAACTATAAATTGCAGAACTAAGATGTGAGCAACACTCTTAAATTCCCTTTATGCTTCCGCTACCCAAAAGGAAGCGTCTACCAAGAAATTAAATATCCTTTTGTTTGTTTATTTGTTTCTATTAATTATTCTCTGCTTGGAATTATCTCCCTTCGTAGACTTGTAGCAAATAAAATCAGTTCCCTGGCTTGACCCTTGCTCTCTACAGCATGAAGCATGCCCACTTTGCAGAAACATTTTAGCTGACGCCTATATGCACCCCTGCACAAGACATATAGGGAATCTATGCTCACCAAAGTACTTGTTTCAGGTGCCAACTGGTGCAGAATTGGGAAAGCTCAGATTCCTTACTTAACCTCAAAGCTAAGCCATTTTCTCCTAAATCAGCGTCTTTTACAGTACTTCTTAAGGTTTAACAAGGATGAAAGGAACAGGAGAAATGGTTATGTGCCTGCCTCCAACTTTCTCGGACAAAGTGATATTAAAAATGTAATACTAAAATATAATGGATTGGATTAGTATTTCTAGAATGTGCACTGGACGATTAAATTCACAACTTCAGCAATGCTGGAAACTCTCTCTCCTCTCTCTCTCTCTCTCTCTCTCTCTCTCTCTCTCTATATATATATATATATATATATATATATATATATATATATATTTGTTTTCATAGATTTTCACAGGTACAGGTATGTAGGTCTAAGTGTGTTTGGGTCTTTTCACACTTAATCTTACACTGGAAAAGACCCGAACACACCTAGACCTACATATACATATATCTCTATATATAAAAATACAAACATCTATATGTATGTTTTATGCTAAAATACTAGTACACCGTTTCTTGATTCTGTTCAAAAAATTTAAATGGTATAAATGCATCCACAGGTCAACCTTCCGTATGACTGTTTGTGATTTTATGTGGAATTTAATAGTTCAGCAAAATTCTAGACCAACGAAGGCGGGGGGCACTGAAACTGCTAATTTCAGTATATATAGATTTTCTTTTACCAAAATATTGCCCAAATTAATTCTAACCTGTTAATTACAAAAGCAAAAACAAGAAAGAAAAAACTCACAATGAGAAAAAAATGAAACAAAAAAAAACCCCTTTAATATTTGTACTGGTGTTGTTTTCTTCATATCTAGCAATCTGCAAACTACTAGTGAGTTCTAGTATACAGTAGTGGATTTCTCTCCCTCCTCCCTGGCTCCCAAAACATCAACTTTTACTTGTTTCTTCATGTTTACATAACCAAAACACTGTAACATGGCATAAGATTGGGTTTTTCTTACAGGATGGCAACCAAATAAATTGAAAATCTAAGACCCAACCATCTGAACTTCTTCTTCTGCCCTCTTAGGCATCTCCATAACCTAATTTCAAAAGGTAAATTGTCCATTAAGGAGATAATAGGAATTAAGAGTACCAAAGAAAAACATTTATATTTTCACATACTCATAATTGTATTTATTTTCTTTCCTTGATTTGGACTGTTCCTTTATTATTTTAATTGTACAAAATTAATCATTAAAAATTATATCTCTAATTGCCATATTAGTTGGGAAAATTGCCTGTTGTGGCTTTTCAATATAATAAAGCTTTTTATTAGAAAATCAACCTATTCCCAGGCACATTACTTCAGCAAGGAAAGCCAGGTATTTAACTTTCAAAAACATATCAAAGCCTCATTGAAAATGTTTTAAAATCATAAACAACTGCAGTACGTTTGCTCTCTGTTTATAAGATTTATATTAATTAAGATAATTTTCCACTTATCTTTCTTAGACTGGATATTCAGATAGCCACAAAGTTAGGCAGAACAAAAAGTTTTGGAGCTTCGAAGGGACCAGAGTGCAATTGTAACTGCTTTCAGGAGCATCAGCAGCATTTATGAGGCTATTTTTTTTTAAAAAAATGAATATAATGATATGTTACATCTAAGATTGTTTTCTTCCATGTAAAAGATGCTCCTTTTCTGTTTATGTTGCTTTTTGATTTATTTTAAAGAGCAGTTAATTTATTATGCTATTTTGGTTTTTCACAATTGTCAACAGAGGGAAAAGGCACTGTTGCAAACAACTAGAAATGCAAACATTTAGATTGATGTTTCAGTACTCCTAAACACTCATGGAATTCGTCCTAAATTGTTAAAATTCAATATTGAAAAACAGAATAACTATTTAAAAAACCCTCAGGCACCTACTGTACATTGGTCTACATTCCTATTTCCCTTTTCCTGTGCACAAATATTAAAATAAAGATGGAAAAAAATAGGATTTCTTTGTATTTTTTAAAGCAGCACCGCTATGATACAGTGATAGTACTGACGTGCAGTACCAGCAATACTCATTAAATATTTGTGAATAACTTGATTCCAACTATGCTATCTCTCTAACTTATTCCACAAAAGTTCTACCGGAACCTGGAGAAATTCTGATGGCATTTCAAGTAGTTTGTGCCTTTTTTTTTCCAGAAAATGCAGTTACCACTGGGTGTGTGTGTGGGTGTGTGTTTGTGTGTTCTTTAAAGGTCTAGAAAACCCCCTCGATCATCTAGAAAGCTCAAGGTGGTGAAGCAAACAAAACATGAGTGGATTGGAGCTGATGGATAATGAAAAAGTAATAAGGCCAAGGATGAGATACATCAGATAAAGAATGAATGGGTTTATGCTTGCCAATGAACGTTACAGATAGAAAGGCAATGTATCATAAATAGTATGTGGTATGTATCAGATGATAGAAAGGTGATGTATCAAATATATATATATATATATATATATATATATATATATATATATATATATATATATATATATATATATATATATTTTTCTCTCTCTTTTTGCTATAGAAGAGAGAATCACATGAATATATGTATTTAGAAATCCCCTCCCTCTGTAATGCATGTTTTTGCTCTGGGGTACATATATTGCTTGTTTTCCAGAGTATTGTCTATTTTCTTTCCATAAGATAGAAAGGATATTCCCCTGCCTGTTTTACATTTTGGAGAAAGTGAAAACTATTCCCTTCAAACAAACAAAAACAGACTTCAGGGAGGAATGTATTGTTTAGACAGCAGGAACTGCTGGGGAGGGGAGGATATGCCTCCCCTTTAATTTTGGGAACAAATTACCTTTCCTTGATGACTAGAAACCCCCTGCTTACAATTACGGCAGTTGCATGAATTTTAAAATACCGCCGAGGACCCCAAAAGATTAAAACTGCCTGCCGTATACAGGGCACATTGGCACATGTCTAGGTAACACTTTTTGATAGGTGTCTAAGAGTTCAACTTCAAACCCGGTTTCGGTAATCTGCAGCTGAATTTGACTGATTAGAATTGGATCCAACTTCCTGTTATATAAAACAAGCCTCTTTACTGCCAAACCCTTTTGATTTCACTTCAATGCTAACCTAAGAAAACTGCAGCTAAGCCGTGTTCTTTGCGCTGTGTTCAAGTCCACTGCTCCGTTTACAATTTGTTGTACACCTGATATTTTTACTTTTATATGTTTGCCATACCCAAAGGCTGCCAGAATTTTTTAGCCCCCTGAAACAGGGCACCCCAGAGGAGGAGGAAAGGCAATGGGATTGTCAGGGGATAAACACACAAAAGCATTACGGCAATATCAAAGAAGGCAGCTGAACAAAAACCCTAGTTATATTCTTGAGGCTAACATGCATGCTTTGAAAATGTGCCTGCAATACGATAGTTGGGGAGTTTGCTTTGACTAACCGTCACCCACCCAACATACTACATGCCATTCTGAAAGCTTAGCTTCCAATTTCCATGCCCAAGAGAAGCTAAGATGTCACTTTTCTGAAAACGTCTGATCCATCTCCAACATATATAAAAGCCAGTCCCACTCATAAAATATGATTTATTTTAAAACTGAGATTTGAATATCGGCTAACAAGTAGCCCAGGCTGTTCAGAGATTCTGCAATTGGAAAAAGAAAACCCACGTAACAGATTCAGAACTGAAGTTTGAACAATATAATCATCCCACACTAGAATTACAAAGTAGGATAAATTCACAAACTTTGACTGAAGAACGGGATTCTAAAATGTAACCTTAAGCTACTGAATATTTCACATTAAAGGAAATTGCCTTAAAGCTAGAGGTAAATCTAGCAACTGACTACAGAATTATATTTTATAATGGTCTCAGTTTCAAAGCATTGAAATTATGCTGAAATAAAACCTGTAGAATGATTTAAAGCACATTTCCCAAAGATATGAATTTTGATTTTAAGAAATAGATCTCATTTTATAATAACAAAATCTTAGAATAATTGGAGGATTTGTTTTGTTTTGTTATTATAAAATGAGTTCTTTTTCTTAAAATCAAAATTCATGTCTTTGGGAAATGTGTTGTTTCTTACAATCATTCT